>NC_035439.2:87254528-87554528 GCF_002127325.2 Helianthus annuus | reverse complement strand
GAGGTTATACCTTATGGTCACATCGTTTAACTAGTTGTATGATAGGTAACGTATGTGCCTTAGGTAAATTACCAAAATACCCTTTTTACGCCAAAATTCATTTTAAGCCTATGTAACATAATTTTTGGTATCTAAACTGATTTAACAACAATATTGAACATGTTAAGGCATATCTTGTTTATCATAGGTCTAGTTAGGCTTTCCGAACGCGTTTTACGCAAACGACGCGTTAAAGTAGCATAAGCTACCTAAGCGGGTCGTAACGGGTCAAGAGCACTTAGGATAGGTTTCGTTTTAGTACGTAGGCTTTGTCAGACCATATTACATAAGTTCCCACACTTATTTGGTTTACAAAACCTCGTACTACCCGATCCTCCGATAGGTCCGTTTATTAATGTAGATACCTATATAGGTGCCGTTTGATTCCGTGATCTTCTAGCATTGCTTGGTGGATATCCTACGACTTCTAAGCAATCTCAAGTGAGTACATAGTACCCCTCTTTTACTGTTTTCCAAACATTTTGGGGTGAAACACATGTGCCTACTTGTTACTTTCATGCTTTCATGTTTTCGCATTATATACTTGCTATGTTCATTAGTATATTGTTTTACATGACATTTTCATGCTATGTATGTTCATCATACATAGTACACTTGTTTTACATGACATTTTCATGCTATGTATGTTCATCATACTTAGTACACTTGTTTTACATGACATTTTCATGCTATGTATGTTCATCATACTTAGTACATTTATTTTACATGACATTTCACGCTATGTGTATACATTTGATTACATACTTAGTGCATTGTTTTTACATGCTTACATCTTGGGTATGACATTTGGTTTGTTTAAGTGGGACCATATACATTCATTAACTTTGATCACGCCGCTCGTTAGTAGGTAGTGGTACCATAGGAATTGACAACTCCCGTTCCTGACATCCTGGGTATGTTTGGATGAAAGGAATGACCGAATTCGATTTAAACATAAAAACCGATAGACCTTTAATTTGTTTAAAGGTTTATCACCACAGTCACAAGGCTTGAATGTATGCATTTTCACAATACCGCATAAATGTTTGTATTCAGTATAGCATGCATCTCCACAAAACATAACGTTGATTTCAACTGAGTTTTACTT
The DNA here is from genome assembly GCF_002127325.2 of Helianthus annuus. Lineage (NCBI taxonomy): Eukaryota > Viridiplantae > Streptophyta > Magnoliopsida > Asterales > Asteraceae > Helianthus > Helianthus annuus. The sequence continues at coordinate 87,553,381 of NC_035439.2, read as the reverse complement.
CAATACTTTGTTTTGTGCATTTTCACCTATGGTTTAGTTGATACATATTTCACTTACCATACATGACATTTTGTGTACACATGACATGATTGACATTGACATAGACATTTTGACATTGTTACACACATTACATGATTTACACTTGACGTTAGATATGGTTTTTTCGCATAAACATTTTGACATTTGGTTAAACATAAACATGTTTACATTGGTGGTTTGTTTGGGTAAGTGATTTAAGTAACGAGGCGTGTGTAATATGATACAAACATGGTGGATACGCCGCTGGTACTTCCTATATATAAGTGTTTGTATGATATTACGTATCGCAGCGTTGTTTAAATCATTTCAGTTTAGCTATATAACATATATTTTTCACAATACATTGTTCTACAAACAACTTGTTTTATACAACTTATTTTACTTGGTTATTCATTTAACCATACATTATTCTTTCAAAAATACATATCTACCATCGTTTTTCAAATGATTTACAAACAATACAATCAACAAGGTTCATGACTACATTTCATTAAACATTTTTCTAAAACCTAAGTCATGGATCCTATTTTCACAAAACCTATGTATCTCACAGGCATTTTTATGCTGACGTACCTATTTTCACATGTGTTTCAGGAGCAAATGCATAGGATGATCGTGATACACTAGGGTGGACTTGGGCCTTAGTGACGATAAAATGGATCTAGAATAGTTAAAACTTGTTATGTACTTTGTTTCTTTTTTTTTTTATTTTAAGACAATGTAACTAGTGGGTTCTCGTTTGAAACAATGTATTCCACCCTTGGGTGATGAATAAAATATTATTTTAATTACCTTGGTTGTGGAACAATAATTCTGTTACAACACTCCCCGACGTTTCCGCCACGATTTGATGTTTTACGTGGTCGGGGTGTGACACCTTTTGACCCCAAACCTTTTTCTACTGATTTGTTATATTAAAATAATTATTTTGAGCCTTCTGGAATGTTAAAAATATCAGCTTTTTGTACAAAACCCGGAATTGGCTCCAAATAGCATTTTTAGACATTTTTACGACATAGTATGTACCAAAACTAGTTTATATATATATATATATATATATATATATATATATATATATATATATATATATATATATATATATATATATATATATATATATATATATATATATATATATATATATATATATATATATATATATGAGTTGGTACCTACTGAAATATTTAGTAAAATTTTATATTATAACAGTAAACTAAAGTTGTAAACTCAGGTTTCCAGTTTTGACTTTTTAGGCTTATGTGAAATTACCAAAATGCCCTTTTGGTGCATAGGATGGTTATAAATAATAGAATTAACATATGAGTGATACAATACTGTTATAACATAGTTAACTAAGTATACTTACTGATTTATTCAGATATATAACTCAGATTGCTAGTTTAACTCTTTTATACCCTTTTAAATGACCAAAATGCCCTTTTGAGGCGTAGTTTGAGTTTAAAATTATTTTGGGCATAATAGGACATATCTTACTGATATCACAATATATTTGGTGCATATAATCTCAGGAAACTTGTATATGATTTATATGGGTACCCGTTACGCATTTTCGCGTTCGGATCGGCTTATGTAACTAGTTTACGCATGTTAGCCGAAACGGGTCAAACCATATTATCTTTGTCTCAAAATCCAAAATGTGTTTAGTTTACCCATATTATACAAGCCTCAACTTGTTGGGTCTAATATCACATTCCTTCCCGGTTTTCGCCTTCCACGCGATTAAACCGTATTTATTCCTTGAAACTAACCGGTCTAAGCTTAGGCTATATTAAAGACCCGTTAGGATTCTAATAGGTTATTATAAACCTTCGTTCCAGAATAGGAGACCAGTAGAAGACACTTGCATTTGCTTATTGTGGTTTATACTTACTCAGGTAAATACTTTAAACTTATTTTCCCTTATACGGGCTTGGGGTACGGTATATAAATTACCGCTTGGTCGGGCAATTGACCCTAACTCATTAGTAGTTGGGTATTATCAATGTGACCCGTTTAAAATTTAGTTTTGTTTGTTTTACGCTTTTGGGAGTTTAATGACCATGTCCCGGATATCCTTGGCATCATTCATGAAATGGCCACGACCTTGACACGCGGGTGTAGGCGTACACCCGACAATGTGTCCATATTTATTAAGGTATAACCGTTGGTTTCCCGCCGCGGATTTATACTATGTGGTGTGTCTATTAACCTTAAAGCCGACACGAACCGGGCGACTGAACGCATAACAAACATGTAATTCTTTTACAAGTTTAGATTTAATCAATTATCCCAAGTTATAAAAAGTTTTATGCCATGTGCATTCAAATCAATTTTTTTTAAAAGATTTTCAAAATGAGTCAGTTAAATTGTATTTGGCAGTGTAAACTGACGTATTTTCCCCAAAAAGATTAAGTGCAGGTTCTACACGTAATAGGCTGGCCACTCCTTAGCATCGTTAGAGTCTCGCAAGCTTGGATGCCATTATCTGTTGAACAGTTTCTCCTTTTTATTTTGATCCGCATGTGGATCTATTTCAGCTACATTGTGATACTTGGATATTACATTTTGTTTGGTTGAAATAAATCTATCTTTTTGCTTCCGCTGTGCATTATAATTTGTGTTGTTTGACTATGATGATATCAACTATGTCACGATACTCCCCCACCGGGCCCACCGTTGACACGTGCAAATTAGGGGTGTGACAGATGTGCAGGATAGCTTGGATTCTGAAGTCTGAGTATAGAGCCAGGACACAATTCTGATCGTGTGAAAGTCAGATTGCAATCAACATCCGAGGGTAAATGAGATTGTTCGAGGGGAGTATGTTAAGGCTGAAGAGGAGGAGAAAGAGATAAAGTTTGAGAATGCCTACACTGTCAGATTCTTCAGAGAGCGATCAGACTGATAAAGACTGAAGACGTTGAAGACTCGACACTTGAGACTCGTCAACATCCGTGGGGGAGTCTGTTGGTGCATACGTCTGTCGACTTCGTCTTGTATCGAGTCTTGTAATAAAATAGTTAGATCGAGTTACTTAGTTCAGGAAAATAGAGTTTTAGAGATCATTTCCCACGAAATGTTGATTCCCCACGAAATAGTCATGGCACTTTCAAGGGGAATTAGAAACATTGCACTTTCAAGGGGAATTAGAAACTCTATAAATAGGGAGTTTAGTCTTTTCATTTGTAACTTCTCCCATTCCAGCAGCGAAGCTCTGCTAAAGTGTCTACAGGTCTGTAAATGTGTCATATCAATAAACAAGACGGTTAAACTACTTTCTAGTGCAAATCAAGCTGAACCGACACCGAAACGTCTTATTCCGCCTCTCGTTTTGGTCTAGAACTCTTCTGAAAGACTCGTTTTGGTCGTTACTCGATCCTACAATTAAGGACACATTACGATATGTTTGGACATTCCATGAGCGTTTGCTAATGCTTCTATGAATGATGTTGTTTGTACAGGCTGTACTTACAAGCAGTTCCTTGACTGCAAGCCTCTGAACTTTGACGGCACTGGAGGTGCTGTAGCTTTCGTTAGGTAGGCGGAGAAAACAGATTCTGTGCTGCGAATGAGCAAGTGTGCGCCAGAGCACCAAGTCACCTACATTTCCAGACTCTTCCTAGACGGAGCTCTATCATGGTGGAACCTTCAGGTTCAGACTCTGGGAGAGGAAGCTGCATATGCTATGACATGGGATGAGATGAAAGAACTGATGCGCAAGAAGTACTGCTCGAGGGCTGAGATTCAGAAGGTGGAAACCGAGTTTTGGAATCTTAAGATGGATGGACCTAAGATTGCTGAATACATGCAAAGATTTCATGACTTATCTCGCGTTGTCCCCTAAATGGTAGAACCAGAGTTCAAGCGAATCGAGCGTTTCATTTGGGGATTGGCACCCCAAATCATGAGCATGGTGACGACATCGAAGCCTCCAACGATCACTGAGGCCATTAATTTAAGTGTGGCATTGACTGAAGAAGCGATTAGGCTGAACAAGTTCTCGATCTCTGATGGAAAGAGGAAGGAGACTCACATCGAGTCATCAGGAGAGAACAAGAGGAAGTTCTCCAACTTCAAGAAGAGTAATCAAGGAAACAACAGTGGTACTAACAAGAAAAGAGATGCTAACCCACCAGCCAAGGTCAGGATTGTTGCTGCAAGTTCTGAGAACAAAGGGAAAGGTTACATGGGCACCCTGCCCAAGTGTGATATTTGTCAGCATCATCACACGGGGCGATGTAGGTATGGGAAATGTGAGAACTGTGGCAAGGTAGGGCATGCCAGGGAGGCATGTTGGTATGGTGCTGGACGAAGAAATGGAGGATTTGGTGGGAATGGTAATGGAAACCGTAACGGTAATGGAAATCAGACTGGGAACCGCAACCAAGGAGGGAATGGAAATTTCGCTGGAAATGGAGATCGTGGTGGTTCTGGAAATCAAGCTGGAAACAGAAACCACGAAGTAACCAACAACCAGGGTGGAAATGGAAATGGAAACAGAAATGGTCGAGGACAAGGTTGTTTTGGATGTGGAGACATCTGGCATTTCAAGCGAGATTGCCCAAAGAACAACCAAGCTCAAGGAAGAGTCTTCAACATTGGAGCTAGGGAAGCTCGTCAAGATCCGAACGTAGTCACTGGTACGTTCCCTATCAACCAACATTTTGCATCTGTGTTATTTGATACCGGTGCCGATTATAGCTTCGTATCCCTAGAATTTAAGAATATACTTGGGTTAGTTGCCGACAAGTTAGATATCCCGTATTCGATAGAACTAGCTAATGGAAAGCTAGTAGAAGCAAATGAAGTCATTAGAGGTTGTATGATAGAACTCGGAGAGCGTGAGTTTATGCTTGACCTTCTGCCAGTCGAGTTGGGAAGCTTTAACGTAGTAGTTGGAATGGATTGGTTATCAAGTAACCGAGCTGAGATCATATGTCATGAGAAGATAATCCGTATTCCGTCGGCGAATGACGAGACGATCGTAGTGCACGGAGAAAAGCATGACACGCCTCTAAGGATTATCAGTTGCTTGAAGGCACGAAAGTTTGTGCGCAAAGGATGCGTTGCCTTCTTGGCTCACGTTATTTATAAAGAAGCCGACGAACCGAAGTTGGATGATATCCCTGTGGTAAGGGAGTATCCTGAAGTCTTCCCCGAAGACTTGCCAGGATTGCCGCCGCAACGACAAGTCGAATTCCATATTGACTTGGTTCCAGGTGCCGCGTGTGACAACTCGAGTTTCCGAGATTCCACTTTCGCATTTATTGCACGTTCATTGTTTGTTTAGTTGCTTACTGACACAATTTGTTTGCGTTGTAACTGTATACGTTGTGATCTGATAAAGCGTATTGTGATTGTTGCATGGTTATGTGTTATTTTACGAATGATTTGACAAATACATGAACTTGGTGATGAAACTGTAAATTATATGTGGTGTGTGTGTTTTGTGTAAAGGATGATACTTAGGGGTGTTTAGTGGTAATAATGAAAATAAAACAAAACCCCTTAACCCTAATCATTCTCACCAATTTCAATCATACGGCACTTCAAATCATTCTCTCTACAATCATTCTCTCATCATTCTTGGCTACACAAGTTCTCTTGCATCAATCTTGATCTTCCAATCCATCTAGAATCAATCTAAGGTAAACGTTTAATGATTATTTGTTGTTAATCCTTGATTATTTGATTCATGCTAACCCTAGCTCTCCAAACAATGGTTCTGTGTTTATTGATCATTCTGATTGTTGTGAAATAGTTTATGAACAGTTGTGTAATCACTTGCCTGATGTTAAGATGTCTGATATGCTAGAATAGTTAGATTGTCTGTTTGATTACAACACTGGCAATGTCTGGGATTAGGGTTTTTGATCGTAAACGTAATTGTTCCATTGGAAACTGTGATTTGGTTGTGATTATTTTGCATGATGTGTAGTCCGACTTTTGTGATGATGTGTAGTCCGACTTTTGTGATGATGTGTAGTCCGAGTTTCATGAATAAAGTATGATCCGAGCTTTAATTAAATGTTATATAGTCCGAATTTTGTAAAGGACTCATGGTCCGAATTTTTGAAGAATGCTTGGTCCGAATTTTTATAAGGGGAATCCTTGGGTCCGAATTTTATAAGAGGATGTTTGGGTCCGAGTTTTAGTAATATGTGTGATCTGAGTTTTGGGAGTGATTGTTGGTCCGAGTTTTATGCTTATGTATGGTCCGAGTTTCATGCTTATGTATGGTCTGAGTTTTATATTGAACACATGGTCCGAATTTCTAGTGATGATGCACGGTCCGAACTTTAATGATGTTGTAAGGTCCGAGTTTGTTAACAGTCAGAGCTTGAATCAGGTTAAATGTTGAGTGAAAAACACTTATTCTGCCACTGTGTGTTACTGTATGATACTGTATGTATGTTACTGTATGTTACTGCGTGTTACTGTATGCATGTGCAATCTATGTCATGCTAATCTGTAAACAATTATCACACGGAACACCGTTGTTTGGACACCAAGGAATTGTAAACCTTATTTGAACGTAAACACTTACATTGAGTTTATGTGCAATGAACCTTAGGTCGTGTGTACGGACCTAACCATTAATTAACACTAGAAGCAAAATAACAAACCGAGCAAACCAAGGTGAGTTCACACCCTTACTAAGGCATGGGATTCCCGGGGTAAGGAATGGGATTGGATGATTATCTGTATTTACGTTGTTGTTAGGAATTATGAATTACTGACCTCGGTTGGGAAAGGTCACTTATAGATACTGCTAGACTAGTGATACATGGGGAAGCCCCCACTACTCTTCGCACACATGCCTGTAATGGCCGCGATACTAATACTGATCTTCGCACACATGCCTGGAATGGCCGCGATACTGATACTAAACTTCGCACACATTCCTGGAGATCCGCGATACAAATAAAACTAGTCTACCATACATGGGAAACCCCCACTAATCTTCGCAAACATGCCTGGAGGGCCGCGATGTAATTATAACGATACATGGGTTACTAATCAAACAAACGTTTTACGATATGAACACTATTACTAAACAACCCATTGTGAACTCGCTCAACTAGTTGTTGACTCTCTGTTACATGCCTTGCAGGTCGTTAGGTAGACATGGAGCTTGCACTGGGAGGCGCGGTCGTTGTAGACAAGGATCGTGAATGCTTTGATTAAACATTTTGACATTACATATTCATACTTATGTTGGGTTTATTTTTATGCTTCCGCTAAATATTGATATTGCACTTATGTTATGAACACCTTTCATATTGGTTTGGTTGAATTACTTTTACTTATTACTTACATGTTCAATATGATTGGTGGCTTGATCCTGGTCAGTCACGCTCCCAAGCGGTGATACTCCGCGGGTGGATTTTGGGGGTGTGACAGATTGGTATCAGAGCCATTGGTTATAGAGAACTTGGTTTTAATATGGGGAAAACGTTTTTATTAAAACCATACTATAACCAGTACAGTGCTCAACGATCCTCAACGACGCTTCGCCCCACGTTCAAGGCTCAACATCATAGGTAATACTATTCATGTTTACTTTACCTACTTGCTAGAATTACATAGAACTTTGCTCGCGGTATGCTTAGATTACCCTGTTTACTATTCGTTATTGATTGAGAACACTTGTGTGCTTACCCTCTTCTGTCATCGCACTATTCGCGAACGCTCTCTCACTTATGTTACCTTTGCTATGAAGATTATGGCTGGACGCATTAACTTGACACAAGCCCAGTTGACGGCTCTCATCAACGAACACGTTGATGCGGCACTTGCAGCCGTACAAGCAGGAGGTATACCCTGCAGTCGTAACTCACACTAGGATCTTTAGATCCTACACTCCTAAACCAACTCTTATGTTTAACCTTGTCCTGTTCTTATATACACAACAGGTCAACACGCTCAGCCACCTGTTTGCACTTTCAAGAATTTCATGGACTGTCGTCCTAGCACGTTCAGTGGCACGGAGGGAGCAGTGGGACTCCTCCATTGGTTTGGAAAGCTCGAGTCTGTGTTTGAGATGTGTGAATGCCCTGAGGCTCGCAGGGTGAAGTACGCCACTGGCACACTGGAAGGAATTGCGCTGACTTGGTGGAATGCGCAAGTTCAACTTTTAGGATTGGCAGCTGCTAACGCCACTCCTTGGAATGATTTCAAGGAGCTGATTAAACGGGAATACTGCACACGTGACGACATCCACAAGTTAGAGGTGGAGTTCTTTCATTTGAAGATGACAGGGTCAGAAATTGAAGCCTATACTAAAAGGTCAAACGAGCTGGCCGTTCTGTGTCCAACTATGTTGGACCCTCCTATCAGACGTATTGAGTTGTATCTCAAAGGGTTGGCACCAGAAATTCAAAGCCACGTGACATCGGCTAACCTTGCTAACATCCAGGATATTCAACGTCTTGCTCATCGCCTCATAGATCAGGCAGTGGAACAGAACAGGCTGCCTAAACGTATCAGTGCTACCGATGCTACTACTTCCGCTACTACCAGTGACAACAAGCGGAAATGGGATGGGGATTCCAGCAAAGGATCAGCTACAGCTCAGTCTCAGGTTCAGCAGCGTAAGACTAATAACTACCAGAGCCCTGGTCAGCAAGCTTCGGGTAATCAAAGACAGGGTGGATATCGAGGAAATCTCCCAAGGTGCAATACTTGCAACAAGCACCACAACGACCAGTGTAACAAGGGTCATTGTCAGCGGTGCCTCAAGATGGATCATGAGGCTAAAGATTGCAGAAGCTCACGACCTGCGAACCAGAATCAGCAACAACAACCACCTGCTCCACGAAACCAGCAGCAGCAACAGCAGCGAGGCAACAGAGGATACTATCAATGTGGTGTTGAAGGCCACTTCAAACGTGACTGTCCCCAGTTAAACCAGAATCAGAACAACAACAATAACAACAATCAGGGCAATGGTAACAACAACGGGGGAAACAATAATGGCAATGATGCTAGGGGTCGCGTGTTCGTGCTGGGGCAGGGTGATGCAAGGAATGATCCTAACGTGGTTATGGGTAAGTTTCTTCTCGACGACTTTTATGTTTCTGTATTGTTTGATTCGGGTGCGGATACCAGTTATGTGTCTCTAAAAGTTAGTCAAATGTTAAAACGTACACCAACACCCTTAAACACCAAACATGTCGTAGAGTTAGCCGACGGTAAAAGTTTAGAGGCCACACATGTATTCAAAGGTTGTAACATCGTCTTAGCCGGCCAGACTTTCTCCATCGACCTCATTCCTATAGTTCTGGGTGGTTTCGACATTGTTATTGGGATGGATTGGTTATCCCAGCAGCAAGCAGAGATCCTATGCAAGGAGAAGATCGTTCGTATTCCCCGTTCGGGTAAAGAACCCTTCGAAGTTCAAGGCGAAAAGAGTGGTGCCGTGGTTGGCATCATCTCCATTTTAAAGGCTCAGAAATGTTTACGAAAGGGTCACACTGCCATTCTAGCACTTGTTACAGATGCGTCAACGAAAGAGAAGAGATTAGAGGATATCCCTGTTGTACACGACTTTCCTCAAGTGTTTCCTGAAGACTTACCTGGTCTACCGCCTCACCGCCAGGTCGAATTTCAAATCGAATTAGCTCCTGGAGCAGCACCTATAGCTCGCGCACCGTATCGATTAGCTCCAACCGAACTGGAAGAACTGTCTAAGCAATTGCAAGAGCTCTTGGATAAGGGTTTTATTCGTCCTAGCTCTTCGCCCTGGGGAGCTCTAGTACTATTTGTGAAGAAGAAAGATGGAACTTTTAGGATGTGCATAGATTACCGCGAACTAAACAAGGTGACAGTGAAGAACCGCTATCCTCTGCGACGTATTGATGACTTATTCGACTAGTTGCAAGGGTCGAGCTACTACTACAAGATTGACCTGAGGTCAGGCTACCATCAGCTGAGAGTCCGGGATGAGGACGTCTCCAAAACAGCATTCACAACTCGCTACGGCCACTACGAGTTTCTAGTCATGGCCTTCGGGCTAACGTACGTGCCGGCAGTTTTCATGGATCTTATGAACAGGGTGTGCAAGCCTTATTTAGACAAGTTTGTGATTGTTTTCATCGACGACATCCTGATCTACTCCAAGAGTCAGGAGGAACACGAGCAGCATCTGCGACTTATCTTGGAACTTCTTCAAAAGGAACAACTGTACGCCAAGTTTTCAAAATGCGACTTTTGGCTTCGTGAAGTTCACTTCCTAGGCCATGTGGTAAACAAGGATGGGATTCATGTTGATCCATCCAAGGTAGATTCGATCAGGAACTGGCCTGCACCGCGTACACCAACGGAAATACGCCAATTCTTGGGTTTGGCGGGTTATTACAGACGGTTCATCAAAGACTTCTCAAAGATCGCACAACCGCTTACATTACTGACACAGAAAGGTGTTACCTATCGTTGGGGTGATACACAAGAAACGGCTTTTCAACACTTAAAGGATAGACTATGCAGCGCACCTATACTCTCATTGCCAGAGGGCACAGACGATTTTGTGGTCTACTGCGACGCGTCGATTCAGGGTCTTGGTTGTGTATTGATGCAAAGGGATAAAGTCATTCCCTACGCTTTGCGCCAACTTAAAGTTCACGAACGGAACTATACTACACACGATTTAGAACTTGGAGCTTTTGTTTTCGCGCTTAAGATATGGCGACACTACCTGTACGGTACCCAGTGCACTATCTACACCGATCACAGGAGTCTCGAGCATATCTTCAAGCAGAAGGAATTGAACATGCGGCAACGTCGATGGGTTGAACTACTGAACGATTACAAATGCGCCATCAAGTACCATCCAGGCAAAGCCAATGTTGTGGCTGATGCCCTCAATCGAAAAGACACTACGCCTAGACGCGTGTGAGCATTACAGCTTACTATTCAGTCTAGTCTTCCTGCACAGATACGGGATGCTCAGGTAGAAGCATTGAAACCAGAAAACGTCAGGGCTGAAGCCCTATGCGGCTCAAGGCAACGATTAGAACAAAGGGAAGACGACGCCTACTACGTAACAGGACGCATTTGGGTTCCACATTATGGCAACTTACGCGAGCTGGTAATGGGTGAAGCTCATAAGTCCCGCTACTCGATACATCCAGGTTCGGATAAAATGTACCACGATCTTAGAACTACGTACTGGTGGCCTAGCATGAAGGCCCACATAGCAACTTACGTCGGCAAGTGTTTGACCTGTGCGAGGGTCAAGACGGAATACCAGAAACCATCAGGCCTACTTCAGCAACCCAAGATACCGCAGTGGAAATGGGAGGAAATTTCCATGGATTTTGTTACTGGCCTGCCTAGATCCCAGCATGGGAACGATACTATTTGGGTGATCGTGGATCAACTCACAAAGTCTGCTCACTTCTTGGCTATCAAGGAAACTGACAAGTTCTCTACATTAGCAGACGTATACTTGAAAGAAGTTGTTTCGAGGCACGGAGTGCCAATCTCTATTATCTCGGATCGTGATGCACGATTCACTTCAGAACTATGGCAAGCAATGCACAAATCTTTTGGCTTTCGGTTAGACATGAGCACAGCTTACCACCCTCAGACGGATGGGCAGTCTGAGCGCACTATTCAGACTCTAGAAGACATGCTTCGGGCGTGTGTTATCGATTTCGGCAACAGCTGGGAAAAACATCTCCCGTTAGTGGAGTTTTCGTACAATAACAGTTACCACACCAGCATACAAGCCGCTCCATTCGAGGCATTATACGGACGTAAATGCCGATCACCTCTTTGTTGGGCAGAGGTGGGTGATAGTCAGATCACAGGTCCAGAAATGGTAGTTGATGCTACTGAACGGATTGCACAGATACGACAACGCATGGCGGCAGCTCGTGACCGTCAGAAAAGCTACGCTGATAAACGTAGGAAACCACTCGAGTTCCAAGTTGGGGATCCATTGCTACTCAAAGTCTCACCTTGGAAGGGTGTGGTTCGTTTTGGTAAACGAGGCAAGTTCAATCCGCGGTATGTAGGACCGTTCGAAATCATTGAAAGAATAGGCAAGGTGGCCTACAAACTGAACCTACCAGCAGAACTCGGTGCAGTTCATAACGTTTTCCACGTGTCGAATCTGAAGAAGTATCTATCAGATGAGACCCTCATAGTTCCTTTGAAGGAACTCACTATCGATGAACAGTTGCATTCGTCGAGGAACCTGTTGAAATCACGGACCGAGATGTTAAGGTCCTCAAGAACACCAGAATACCTCTTGTACGAGTTCGTTGGAACTCCCGTCGTGGCCCAGAATACACCTGGGAACGAGAAGACCAAATGGAACTCAAATATCCCCAGTTATTTTAGAACAATGCAACTACTACTGAGGCTGAAGCTACTACAGAATTTCGGGACGAAATTCCAAATCAACGGGGGGATGATGTGACACCCCAGGAAAACCAGTAAACGATACAACTTAACTAGCTTCCTCAGTAACCGCATGCTAAATTTCGGGACGAAATTTCTTTCAAGTTGGGGATAATGTGACAACTCGAGTTTCCGAGATTCCACTTTCGCATTTATTGCACGTTCACTGTTTGTTTAGTTGCTTACTTACACAATTTGTTTGCGTTGTAACTGTATACGTTGTGATTTGATAAAGTGTATTGTGATTGTTGCATGGTTATGTGTTATTTTACGAATGATTTGACAAATACATGAACTTGGTGATGAAACTGTAAATTATATGTGGTGTGTGTGTTTTGTGTAAGGAATGATACTTAGAGGTGTTTAGTGGTAATAATGAAAATAAAACAAAACCCCTTAACCCTAATCATTCTCACCAATTTCAATCATACGGCACTTCAAATCATTCTCTCTACAATTATTTCTCTCATCATTCTTGGCTACACAAATTCTCTTGCATCAATCTTGATCTTCCAATCCATCTAGAATCAATCTAAGGTAAACGTTTAATGATTATTTGTTGTTAATCCTTGATTATTTGATTCATGCAAACCCTAGCTCTCCAAACAATGGTTCTGTGTTTATCGATTATTCTGATTGTTGTGAAATAGTTTATGAACAGTTGTGTAATCACTTGCCTGATGTTAAGATGTCTGATATGCTAGAATAGTTAGATTGTCTGTTTGATTACAACACTGGCAATGTCTGGGATTAGGGTTTTTGATCGTAAACGTAACTGTTCCATTGGAAACTGTGATTTGGTTGTGAATATTTTGCATGATGTGTAGTCCGACTTTTGTGATGATGTGTAGTCCGACTTTTGTGATGATGTGTAGTCCGAGTTTCATGAATAAAGTATGATCCGAGCTTTGATTAAATGTTATATAGTCCGAATTTTGTAAAGGACTCATGGTCCGAATTTTTGAAGAATGCTTGGTCCGAATTTTTATAAGGGGAATCCTTGGGTCCGAATTTTATAAGAGGATGTTTGGGTCCGAGTTTTAGTAATATGTGTGATCTGAGTTTTGGGAGTGATTGTTGGTCCGAGTTTTATGCTTATGTATGGTCCGAGTTTCATGCTTATGTATGGTCTGAGTTTTATATTGAACACATGGTCTGAATTTCTAGTGATGATGCATGGTCCGAACTTTAATGATGTTGTAAGGTCCGAGTTTGTTAACAGTCAGAACTTGAATCAGGTTAAATGTTGAGTGAAAAACACTTATCCTGCCACTGTGTGTTGCTGTGTGAAACTGTATGTATGTTACTGTATGTTACTGCGTGTTACTGTATGCATGTGCAATCTATGTCGTGCTAATCTGTAAACAATTATCACATGGAACACCGTTGTTTGGACACTAAGGAATTGTAAACCTTATTTGAACGTAAACACTTACATTGAGTTTATGTGCAATGAACCTTAGGTCGTGTGTACGGACCTAACCATTAATTAACACTAGAAGCATAATAACAAACCGAGCAAACCAAGGTGAGTTCATACCCTTACTAAGGCATGGGATTCCCGGGGTAGGGAATGGGATTGGATGATTATCTGTATTTACGTTGTTGTTGGGAATTTTGAATTACTGACCTCGGTTGGGAAAGGTCACTTATAGATACTGCTAGACTAGTGATACATGGGGAAGCCCCCACTACTCTTCGCACACATGCCTGTAATGGCCGCGATACTAATACTGATCTTTGCACACATGCCTGGAATGGCCGCGATACTGATACTAAACTTCGCACACATGCCTGGAGGGCCGCGATACAAATAAAACTAGTCTACCATATATGGGAAACCCCCACTAATCTTCGCAAACATGCCTGGAGGGCCGTGATGTAATTATAACGATACATGGGTTACTAAACAAACAAACGTTTTACGATATGAACACTATTACTAAACAACCCACTGTGAACTCGCTCAACTAGTTGTTGACTCTCTGTTACATGCCTTGCAGGTCATTAGGTTGACATGGAGCTTGCACTGGGAGGCGCGGTCGTTGTGGACAAGGATCGTGAATGCTTTGATTAAACATTTTGACATTACATATTCATACGTATGTTGGGTTTATTTTTATGCTTCCGCTAAACATTGATATTGCACTTATGTTATGAACACCTTTCATATTGGTTTGGTTGAATTACATTTACTTTTACTTATTACTTACATGTTCAATATGATTGGTGGCTTGATCCTGGTCAGTCACGCTCCCAAGCGGTGATACTCCGCGGGTGGATTTTGGGGGTGTGACACCGCGCCTGTAGCCAAGGCACCTTATCGACTTGCACCCTCAGAAATGTAAGAGTTGTCGACACAGCTTCAGTAGTTGTTAGACAAGGGATTCATTAGACCAAGCTTCTCGCCTTGGGGAGCTCCAGTTCTCTTTGTCAAAAAGAAGGACGGTAGTTTCCATATGTGCATTGACTACCGAGAACTGAACAAGTTAACCATCAAGAATCGATATCCTTTGCCGAGGATTGATGTTCTATTCGATCAACTACAAGGTTCGAGTTACTACTCCAAGATCGACCTTCAATCAGGTTATCACCAGCTGCGGATTCAGGAAGAGAGTATTCCAAAGACTGCCTTCAGAACTCGTTATGGACACTACGAGTTTCTAGTGATGCCATTTGGTTTGACAAATGATCCAGCAGTATTTATGGATTTGATGAACCGAGTCTGCAATATCTCGATAAATTGATGATTGTATTTATCGATGATATTTTGATCTATTCGCGGACAAAGGAAGAGCATAAACAACACCTCAAAGCCATCTTAGAGCTACTCAAGAAGGAGAAACTGTATGCTAAGTTCTCGAAGTGCGAGTTCTGGTTGCGTGAAGTACAGTTCCTTGGTCACGTGGTAAACAAAGATGGAATTCATGTGGATCCCACCAAGATCGAGGCGATAAAGAATTGGGAAACTCCTAAGACGCCAACCGAGATCCGACAGTCTCGGTTTTATTGGGTATTATCGCCGATTCATTGAGGATTTTTCTAAAATCGCTCAACCGCTGACCTCCCTTACTCAAAAGGATAAGAAGTATGAATGGGGTGAAAAACAAGAAGAGGCTTTTCAGCTGCTAAAGAATAAGCTTTGCGATGCACCTATTTTATCCCTACCCGAAGGCACCAATGACTTTGGGCTGTGTGCTGATGCAGCGACAGAAGGTTATCGCTTATGCTTCGCGCCAGTTAAAGGTTCATGAGAAAAATTACACCACGCATGATTTGGAACTAGGCGCTGTGGTGTTTGCTTTGAAGATTTGGCGACATTACCTTTATGGCACCCGATGCACAATCTTTGCCGATCACAAAAGCCTTCAGCACATATTCGATCAGAAAGAGCTAAATATGAGACATCGCCGATGGGTGGAGCTGTTAAATGATTATGATTGTGAAATCAAATATCATCCAGGAAAGGCGAATGTGGTGGCAGACGCCTTAAGTCGAAAAGAGAGGATTAAGCCCATAAGGATTAGGGCTTTGGAAATGATTATACAAACATACCTCTCGTTACGTATCTGTGCTGCACAGAGAGAAGCTCTTAAGAAAGAGAATCATAAGGATGAATATCTCCATGGGATGGAGAAGAAGTTGGTACCCAATGAGGAAGGAACCTTATGTTTCATGAAACGAATTTGGGTTCCCCTTTTTGGTGGGCTTAGATATGTTATCTTCGATGAAGCCCATAAGTCGAGGTAATCGATCCACCCAGGATCGGATAAGATGTACCAAGATTTGAAGGATTACTACTGGTGGCCGAGACTAAAAGGTGATGTTGCGACCATGTTGGAAAGTGCTTGACTTGTGCCAAAGTAAAAGCCGAGTATCAGAAGCCTTCATGTCTCCTACAACAACCTGAGATACCCATGTGGAAGTGGGGGCCGATCTCAATGGATTTCATAACGAAGTTACCAAAGACACCCAGAGGTCATGACACGATTTAGGTAATCGTAGACCGTCAGACAAAATCTACACACTTTTTACCGATCAGAGAAAAGGATAACACAGGTAAGCTAGCTGAGCTATACCTAAGGGAGATAGTCGCACGTCATGGAGCTCTCTATGGACGAAAGTGTCAATTGCCATTATGCTACCATACAGCTACCATACAAGCATTCAAGTTGCACCGTTTGAAGCTCTCTATGGACGAAAGTGTCAATTGCCGTTATGCTGGGCAGATGCAGGCGATAGACAGTTGGTTGGTCCCGAATTGGTCCAAGAAACGACAGATAAGATAATGCAGATCCGAGAACGCATTAAGGCGGCTCGTGACCGAAAAAGAGCTATGCAGACCAAAGAAGGAAGCCTTAGGAATTTGAAGTGGGAGATAAGGTTTTGTTGAAAGTCGCACCTTGGAAAGGTGTAGCACGCTTTGAGAAGCGTGGAAAGTTAAACCCACGATTCATTGGACCGTTCAAAATCCTGGAAAGGATTGGCACTGTAGCATATAGGTTGGAACTACCTGCAGAACTTAATGGCGTTCATGATACATTTCATGTATCCAACCTGAAGAAAAGTCCAACACAAGAAACGATGGTTATTCCTGCTGACGAAGTTAACATTGACGACACACTCCACTTCACCGAAGAACCCGTTGAGGTTACTGATTGGAGAGTTAACAAAACTCGGAGGAGTAGTGTTAAACTTGTCAAGGTTCGATGGAACGCACGTCACGGCCCAAAGTATACTTGGGAGCGTGAGGACCGCATGAAAGCTAAATACCCGCATTTGTTCCCTAACTCCCCTGCTGCTAGTAGTAAAGCTTAAAATTTCAAGGACGAAATTTTCTTAACAGGGGGAGAATGTGACAACTGTCAAAAATCCAGGTATCCTTACAATTAATTAATCATGATTAGTGCCTAATGACTGTGCTAAATTACAATTAACTGCATTCTGATTACTGCCAAACACATACATGTTCATCATACATTGTTTAGTGTCATACCAATACTGCATGAAAGCTTTATTGCCTCGAATAATGCATTAAGTACAGTTAGCACAGTTATCTGATAAATCAGGAAAATGCTGATAGAACTCAAAACATAGACAGACAGTGCATTGAGACATAGAATGAGCCAGAAACTAAGTACTACACTAGTATAGTGTGTAGGGAAGCAAGGATCCCAAAACTGCCTTTCTAAGTGATAGTTTAAGTGCCGGAAAGTGCCTAAAACTCACCCAAAGTGCTGAATTCAGCAAAATTCAGCATAAATCAGCATTTTAACAATCTAATTTCATGCAAAAATATGCTTAAATGTTCCTGAATGCTTTCTTAAGTGTCGGGAATTGAAAGTGTCACAAAAGGGTACATAAAGCACACTAAACTGTATAGTTTAGCACTTTAACGAACCAGTATCTAACCGAACAACCGGACACTACCCGAAACATCAAATTTACACTAGAAACACTGTTTTAACATTACCAAGCTAGTTATGGTCCCCAAACATCATAACACCCCATACAAAATATCTACTAACTAAAGCATGTAACTTACACTTGATTTTTAACCTTAAACTAACTAATCAAGTTAGAACCTATGCTAGACCCCCCACCTATTCTCGGCTCCAACAAGGGTCCCACAAGGGGATTGTTGGTGCACTGAATGTCTGTTTACTACGTCTGTATCGAGTCTTAGGTGTAGATAGGTTAGATTGGAGCACGGAAATCAATTTAGGGTTTAAAGGTTAATTTCGCTCCAAATGACATGTGAGTCATTTGAAGCGAAATCAGATACATGTAATTTCGCTCCTGAGTGTTTGTTTGTTGATTTCGCTCCAACTGATCATGGTGATTTCGCTCCTGATGAAATCATGAGGATCCGCTCTTGTTGTTTGGAGCGAAACCAGCAGCCTATATGTGACAACTTGAGTTTTCGACCTTCACTTTCACATTAATTGCACGTTGACTTTGATTGTTAGTGTTTGATTTATTGACTTGTATTATACACCGTGTGATATGATGAAACGTATTGTGTTTGCATGATTATGTGTTTAATTGTATAACTTGAAACCTGTTGAGAAACTTAAACTGTTAAACTGTTAACACATGAATGAGCTCGACGAAACAGAAGTTGATTCGCCAAGAACATCTCGACGAAACAGGAAATCTGTTTCGTCAACATCATCTCAACGAAACAGGAAATCTGTTTCGCCGGCCCATCAGTTTCGCCAAGCCCAGTAAGGGCCCATCACGTGAAAACGTGTATAATAACGTGAACCGGCTCCTATTTTACACTCTCGGCAAAACAAAAACCCTAGAACACTCTGTGCGACGGCAGATTGTATTCCCAAGCTCTCTCGAACGACCCGCATCATCCTTACTTGTATCTCGGTTAGTATAATCGGTTTTTATGATACTTTGATCTCTCAACCTTTGCGTGTGTATGTGCTGGTTCGATCTCTAGAATAAATGTGTTATATGAGGATTGTAGTTTCGAATTAGTATGCACGATTGTTTATATGAATCGGTTTCATAACTTATACGAAACATGATTGTTAGGGTTGTTTAGCATTTAACCGGATGTGTTCTCACGATTAACATATATGCTAGATTACCTACGATTGGCACACAGTTTTATTACAGTTAGTATAACGATTCCTGTATGGTCCGTAGGTTTGATTGATGATCATGTGATTACTGTTTGATGACTGATGTTGATGTTGATGCCGATAACGGCTGTAGCCATGATTAGGGTTCCTGTGATTTCTGTGTTATATGATGACTGTATGATTGATTGATTGATGACGTTGTGACGACAATTAGGGTCTTGAAACCGTAACTGATCAATGACGTAACTGATGTTTGACGAACTGGACTGGTTTGACGAAACAGAAATCTCGGCGAAACAGAATGTGTTTCGCCAAGGGATGATTGACGAAACAGAACCCTGTTTCGCCAAAGGCAGAATTGACGAAACAAAGTTGTGTTTCGCCAAAGTTGTGTTTCGCCAAAGTTGTGTTTCGCCAAAGTTGTGTTTCGCCAAAGTTGTGTTTCGCCAAAGTTGTGATTCGCCCAAAGTGTGATTCGCCAAAAGTGTATTTCGTCAACTTGAATACTTGCACAGTAACCTGATTTAACATTGTTAGAAGTTAACTGAGATATTTAACTGCTGTTAAGTGATACGCATGAATTATATGAATTCGAATGCGTACAATGTGCTACTTGGTGATCATCGATGCATTGTCCTTTGTGATTACACATACGTGCCAACTTTGTGAATACCAACTAATCAAATACATATACGTACCGTAGGACTTGACTGATTGTTGTGAGCACTTACTGTAACATACCGAGCAAATCAAGGTGAGTTCACTGCATTTCTCAAGCATGCGTCCCGGTGGTTTGGGACAACTAGTAAACGTTTGGAAAGGGAATTTTGGGTAAACAATGTAATTGGGTCTTGGTTATTGTACATGGGATCGATTCATTACCAATGCTTGGTTAGGAGCATTGGGGTTGTTAAGGGGCACACTCCCCGGATACATATGGGCACACTCCCTAGGGTATCTAGCATGTTATGAGCAACATCGTACCGCAACGTTGAATCGCAATAATATACATCTGGTAACAAAACACGTTAACTAAACTTGAACTCACCAGCGTCGTCTGACACACTTGTCTGCATGCTTGCAGGTCGTTAGAATACAAGACATGGACTTGCTATCTGGGAGTGCTGGAGTGGTTATGGATCGAAGCTATTGGATTACTTATAATTGATACATTGGTTTTGAGTTTTATTATGAAACATTTGCTAAACGACTTATCACATGCTTCCGCTATATAACTCTTTGTGAATTGATAATATGTTTGACATTTAATCTTGGCAATTAATGACATGTTTTATTTAAATATTTACCACTGGTTTAATGTGATTGGTGGCTCAGACTCTGATGTGTAACACGCCTCGCGGGGTTTCCGCAGGTGGTATTTTGGGGGTGTTACAGTTTGGTATCAGAGCCACTGGTTATAGTGAACTAGGTTTTAAAACGTTTTATAAAACCAGACTATAACCAAATACCTTCGAAGAATCGATCATGACACTCAGCTCCAGATCGCAAGGTTCGTCTCCTGTTTAGTTTATGCATTACTTCTTTAGTAGTCACACACTCATAACTTGCATGACACGATATACTCGATACTATGGTGACTAGATAGTGAGACACTACTCATCGACTTATGTGAATAGTAAACCTGTGATACCATTCGTTGTATTGTGTGAACGGGGGAAACTTCGAGCGCAAGCTAAGAGGCACTGAGATAAGCATGCAAATTGCCTTATTATTATGGGTGCACACTTAATAATAACGTGGGGTGCATGCGAGTCCCAGTGAGGCTTATCGAGCGTGAGAAGGGTTCTGCCTTATTATGTGTGAACTTGGTAGTACGTAGATATCAACCTGATACTTGATATCCATCTCGTTTCGATTTCCTGAATCGGTTCATCTTTATATATAGAATCATGAATGGACGCGGACACGGACGTGGCAACATCAACATGACTCAGGCTGAGTTGACTGACCTAATCAATACCCGTGTGGCTGAGGCTTTAGCAGCCTATCAAGCTGGTACGGAATGTACCAAGTACTCTTACTCTTATATCGCATACACGTTTTCTCACTCCTGTAACGTGTTTCCTTTCGTCATTTAGGTCAGCAAGTGCAACCTCAACCCAACCAGCCTGCGTGTACGTTCAAAATGTTTATGGACTGTAAGCCACAGACCTTCACCGGGACAGAAGGGGCTGTGGGACTTCTGAGATGGTTCGAGAAAGCAGAGTCTGTGTTCGCTATTTGTAACTGTCCCGCTGGGGACAGGGTGAAATATGCTGCGGGTACCTTGGCGGATGGTGCCCTAACGTGGTGGAATGCCCAAGTGCAGTTGTTGGGCATCGAGGCAGCAAATGCTACAACTTGGGATGATTTTAAGGAACTGATCAGAGAGGAGTATTGTCCTCGGGATGAGGTTCAGAAGCTGGAAAACGAGTACTATGACTTGAAGATGGTTGGATCTGAAGTCGAAGCGTATGTGAAGCGATCGTATGAATTGGCGGACATGTGCCCGAACTTGTCCCGGCCTATGTCTCGGAGGATTGAGTTATTCATCAAGGGGTTGCCTCCGCGTGTGAAGAGTTTGGTCACTGCAGCCCATCTCAATGATTTGACACAGATTGTTCGATTGACCCACAAGATTGTGGATCAAGAGGTAGAGAGTAACTCGTTACCGCCGCGTGTTTCAACCACTACTGCTGCTGCACCCACTGCCACTGTGTCCGCTAATGATAACAAAAGGAAGTGGAGTGACTATGATAAAGCCTCTAGCGCGAGTCAGACACAGAAAAGACCAGATAATAACAACAACCGCAACATCAGCCAGTCGTCTTCTGTCAATCAAGGCCAAGGGGGTAGCCAAAGCCAGGGTCAGTACGCGGGGAGGAAGCCACGATGTAACAAGTGTGGCTATCATCATTTCGGGCCGTGTGGTCGAATATGTAACAGGTGTGGTAAGGCGGGCCATGAGGCCAGGGATTGTAGGGCCCCACAGCCCAAACACCAGCAGCAACAGAACCAGCAGAACCAGAGACAACAGGGACAACCACCCCAGCAGAATCAGGGCTTCAGGAAAGGGTGCTATCAGTGTGGAGACGAGGGTCACTTTAAGCGGGATTGCCCTCAGTTGAATCAAAACGCTAATGACAACAACCGCCCGAATAACAACAATGCTGGGAACAACAACAACAATGGCAACAATGGGGGTAACGGTAATGGTGCTCGAGGAAGGGTGTTCCAGCTTGGGGCAGGGGATGCTAGGAATGACGGCAATGTTGTCACCGGTACGTTTCCTGTAAACAATCATATTGCTTCTGTGTTATTTGATTCTGGTGCCGACTGGAGTTACGTGTCCCTAGAATTTAGTCAACGATTGGGGGTAACCCCAACGCCTTTAGAAGTTAAGCAGGTAGTAGAACTAGCAGATGGTAAAACAATAGAAGCCTCGAATGTCCTCTTCGGGTGCAAGCTAGATCTCGTGGGTCAAGTATTTGATATTGATCTCCTTCCCATTACGCTCGGTAGTTTCGATATAGTGGTAGGCATGGATTGGCTGTCCAAGCACCAAGCAGAAATTTTGTGCAAGGAGAAGGTGGTGCGTATCCCTCTCCCTGATGGGGAGTCATTACTAGTTCAAGGGCATCGTAGTGGGACGATGGTTGGTATTATCTCGGCTATGCATGCGCAGAAGTGTCTACAAAAGGGGTATCCTACAATGTTAGCGTTAGTTACAAACGCTCAGTCTGAGGAGAGAAGGATCGAGGATCTGCCGGTGGTGCGGGATTTCGCTGATGTGTTCCCAGAGGAGTTACCAGGGTTACCTCCTCACCGTCAAGTAGAATTTCAGGTTGATCTGGCGCCAGGAGCGGCCCCAATTGCCCAAGCTCCATACCGGTTGGCTCCTGGGGAGCTACAGGAATTGTCTAATCAGTTACAGGAATTATTGGATAGGGGATTCATTCGACCCAGTTCTTCACCTTGGGGAGCCCTAGTTCTGTTTGTAAAGAAGAAAGACGGGTCATTCCGCATGTGTATCGACTATCGAGAGCTCAACAAGGTAACCATTAAGAACCGCTATCCGTTACCACGCATCGACGACTTGTTTGACCAGTTGCAAGGGTCAAGTTTTTATTCAAAGATCGACTTAAGGTCGGGTTACCACCAGGTAAGGGTTAGAGAAGAAGATGTTCCCAAGACTGCTTTTCGAACGCGCTACGGACACTACGAGTTTTTGGTCATGCCGTTTGGATTGACGAATGCACCAGCGGTCTTCATGGATCTCATGAACCGTGTATGTAAGCCATATCTCGACGAGTTTGTTATAGTGTTTATTGACGACATCTTGGTTTATTCAAAGAACAAGGAGGATCACGAGCGTCACCTACGTCTCATCTTAGAACTTTTGAGAAGGGAACAACTGTATGCTAAGTTTTCTAAGTGCGATTTTTGGATTCGAGAAGTGCATTTCCTTGGGCACGTTGTTAACGAGAAAAGGGATACATGTGGATCCTGCGAAAGTGAACGCAGTTAAGAATTGGGCGGCACCAAAGACTCCTTCTGAGGTGCGACAATTTCTTGGCCTCGCTGGATATTATCGGAGGTCTATTAGAGATTTCTCGAAGATCGCACAACCCCTCACTTCGCTGACACAGAAGAACACGGTATACTCTTGGGGAACGAAGCAGGAAGAGGCCTTCCAGTTATTAAAGCAGAAACTTTGCAGCGCACCGATTTTGTCTTTACCAGAGGGTACCGAAGATTTTGTGGTCTACTGTGATGCATCTATTCAGGGTCTCGGATGTGTGTTAATGCAACGCGAGAAGGTGATAGCCTATGCCTCGCGACAGTTGAAGATTCGTGAGAAAAACTACACGACACACGACTTGGAGTTAGGAGCGGTGGTATTTGCGTTGAAGATCTGGAGGCACTATCTGTACGGTACCAAATGCACCATCTACACCGACCATAGGAGTCTTCAGCATATCTTCGACCAGAAAGAATTGAATATGCGGCAACGGCGATGGGTTGAATTATTGAACGATTATGAATGTGCCATCAAGTATCATCCGGGCAAGGCGAACGTTGTAGCTGACGCCCTCAGCAGAAAGGATAATGCACCTAGGTGTGTACGAGCATTGCAACTCACGATCCAGTCCAATCTTCCTTCCCAGATACGAAACGCTCAGTTAGAAGCGTTGAAACCAGAGAACGTTCAAGCTGAAGCTTTACGCGGCTCAAGGCAACGACTAGAACAAAAGGGAGACGGTGCTTACTACGTAACCGGACGCATCTGGGTTCCACTCTATGGTGACTTACGACAACTTGTAATGGATGAGGCACATAAGTCACGTTACTCCGTACATCCTGGATCAGATAAGATGTACCACGACTTGAAAACTACATACTGGTGGCGTAGCATGAAAGCCCATATAGCGACATACGTCAGTAAATCTTTGACTTGTGCTAAAGTCAAGGCGGAACATCAAAAGCCCTCAGGTCTACTGCAGCAACCAGAGATACCCACATGGAAGTGGGAACAGATCGCCATGGATTTCGTGACAGGACTACCAAGAACTCAGGCCGGAAACGATACCATTTGGGTGATTGTTGATCGTCTCACGAAGTCAGCATATTTCTTAGCAATCAAGCAGACAGACAAGTTTTCGCAACTAGCAGCGGTTTATCTTAAAGAGGTCGTCTCTAGGCATGGGGTACCAACTTCTATCATCTCAGATCGAGACCCGCGTTTCACTTCAGAGTTATGGCAGTCAATGCATAAATCGTTCGGTTCCCAACTCGACATGAGTACCGCTTATCACCCGCAGACGGATGGTCAAAGCGAGCGCACCATCCAGACACTTGAAGACATGCTGCGGGCATGTGTAATTGATTTCGGGAAGGGGTGGGAGAAACACCTGCCATTGATAGAGTTCTCCTACAACAACAGCTACCATACAAGTATTAAGGCAGCTCCGTTCGAAGCACTGTACGGACGGAAATGTCGTTCACCTCTCTGCTGGCTTGAGGTGGGTGATAGTCAGATCACAGGCCCTGATTTTGTGCTTGAAGCGTCAGAAAGCATTGTGCAGATCCGAAACCGTATGGCCGCAGCTCGCGACCGCCAGAAGAGCTACGCTGATAAGCGTAGTAAACCGTTGGAATTTGAAGTTAATGATCGCGTTATGTTAAAGGTCTCACCCTGGAAGGGTGTGGTGCGTTTTGGGAAACGCGGAAAACTAAACCCCCGTTACGTAGGACCCTTCAAAATTCTGGAACGATTTGGAAAGGTAGCTTACATGTTGGAATTACCTGCTGAGTTGGGTAATGTTCACGATGTATTTCACGTGTCGCAGTTAAAGAAGTGTTTGGTTGACGAAACACTAGTTGTACCATTTCAAGAGCTGAAAATAGATGACAAGTTACAGTTTGTCGAAGAACCTATTGAGATTATGGATCGGGAAGTTAAAGTGCGTAAGCATAGTCGTATACCCATTGTGAGAGTTCGTTGGAACTCAAGACGTGGTCCGGAGTTCACATGGGAACGCGAGGACCAGATGGAACGCAAGTATCCACACTTATTTCCCAAAGACAAGACCAAGCCTAGCAATTCTGCATCTCATGTAACTAGTGAATTTCGGGACGAAATTCCCATTCAAGTTGGGGATGATGTGACACCCGCGGAAAATGCACAGTCATCTTGATTAGCATCGCATAAATTTCGGGACGAAATTTCTTTCAAGTTGGGGATGATGTGACAACTTGAGTTTTCGACCTTCACTTTCACATTAATTGCACGTTGACTTTGACTGTTAGTGTTTGATTTATTGACTTGTATTATACACCGTGTGATATGATGAAACGTATTGTGTTTGCATGATTATGTGTTTAATTGTATAACTTGAAACCTGTTGAGAAACATAAACTGTTAAACTGTTAACACATGAATGAGCTCGACGAAACAGAAGTTGATTCGCCAAGAACATCTCGACGAAACAGGAAATCTGTTTCGTCAACATCATCTCAACGAAACAGGAAATATGTTTCGCCGGCCCATCAGTTTCGCCAAGCCCAGTAAGGGCCCATCACGTGAAAACGTGTATAATAACGTGAACCGGCTCCTATTTTACACTCTCGGCAAAACAAAAACCCTAGAACACTCTGTGCGACGGCAGATTGTATTCCCAAGCTCTCTCGAACGACCCGCATCATCCTTACTTGTATCTCGGTTAGTATAATCGGTTTTTATGATACTTTGATCTCTCAACCTTTGCGTGTGTATGTGCTGGTTCGATCTCTAGAATAAATGTGTTATATGAGGATTGTAGTTTCGAATTAGTATGCACGATTGTTTATATGAATCGGTTTCATAACTTATACGAAACATGATTGTTAGGGTTGTTTAGCATTTAACCGGATGTGTTCTCACGATTAACATATATGCTAGATTACCTACGATTGGCACACAGTTTTATTACAGTTAGTATAACGATTCCTGTATGGGTCCGTAGGTTTGATTGATGATCATGTGATTACTGTTTGATGACTGATGTTGATGTTGATGCCGATAACGGCTGTAGCCATGATTAGGGTTCCTGTGATTTCTGTGTTATATGATGACTGTATGATTGATTGATTGATGACGTTGTGACGACAATTAGGGTTTTGAAACCGTAACTGATCAATGACGTAACTGATGTTTGACGAACTGGACTGGTTTGACGAAACAGAAATCTCGGCGAAACAGAATGTGTTTCGCCAAGGGATGATTGACGAAACAGAACCCTGTTTCGCCAAAGGCAGAATTGACGAAACAAAGTTGTGTTTCGCCAAAGTTGTGTTTCGCCAAAGTTGTGTTTCGCCAAAGTTGTGTTTCGCCAAAGTTGTGTTTCGCCAAAGTTGTGTTTCGCCAAAGATGTGATTCGCCCAAAGTGTGATTCGCCAAAAGTGTATTTCGTCAACTTGAATACTTGCACAGTAACCTGATTTAACATTGTTAGAAGTTAACTGAGATATTTAACTGCTGTTAAGTGATACGCATGAATTATATGAATTCGAATGCGTACAATGTGCTACTTGGTGATCATCGATGCATTGTCCTTTGTGATTACACATACGTGCCAACTTTGTGAATACCAACTAATCAAATACATATACGTACCGTAGGACTTGACTGATTGTTGTGAGCACTTACTGTAACATACCGAGCAAATCAAGGTGAGTTCACTGCATTTCTCAAGCATGCGTCCCGGTGGTTTGGGACAACTAGTAAATGTTTGGAAAGGGAATTTTGGGTAAATAATGTAATTGGGTCTTGGTTATTGTACATGGGATCGATTCATTACCAATGCTTGGTTAGGAGCATTGGGGTTGTTAAGGGGTACACTCCCCGGATACATATGGGCACACTCCCTAGGGTATCTAGCATGTTATGAGCAACATCGTACCGCAATGTTGAATCGCAATAATATACATCTGGTAACAAAACACGTTAACTAAACTTGAACTCACCAGCGTCGTCTGACACACTTGTCTGCATGCTTGCAGGTCGTTAGAATACAAGACATGGACTTGCTATCTGGGAGTGCTGGAGTGGTTATGGATCGAAGCTATTGGATTACTTATAATTGATACATTGGTTTTGAGTTTTATTATGAAACATTTGCTAAACGACTTATCACATGCTTCCGCTATATAACTCTTTGTGAATTGATAATATGTTTGACATTTAATCTTGGCAATTAATGACATGTTTTATTTAAATATTTACCACTGGTTTAATGTGATTGGTGGCTCAGACTCTTATGTGTAAGACGCCTCGCGGGGTTTCCGCAGGTGGTATTTTGGGGGTGTTACACTATAAATACCAGATCATGATTTCGCTTCTGTATCAGTTGGAGCAGAGCTAGAGTCGAGGTGCTGCCGGATTTTTGTCAGAATTGTTGTAAGACGACTCAGAAAGTGTTTATAAAGAGGAAATTAAGAGGAACAGCTGTTATTACTTTGTTTACACTGATTCCGCCTTTGTACACAAAGATGAACTGCCTTAACTGACTATTTAGGGTCATACAACGGTCCAATAAGTGGTATCAGAGCTCAGGACGAGGAGTTCATACTACTACAGCTTGATTCTACCAGATTCTCTTACTTCTACTCACTTCTTCTCATACTTTTCTGATTTGAACTAGTTCCTATGGTTAAAATGGACTGAATTTCGAGTATAACGTGTAAAACATAGAATTAACAAACCCTAGAAAGAATCAGGTTAAAATTCGAAGTAAAAATGGTAAAAATTACCTAAAAACTAGATTTCGCTCTTACTGTACATCGAAGGTTTCGCTCTAAAACGTTGATTTTGCTCGAAGATTCACTAGTCATTTGGAACGAAATACTTAGTTTCGCTTGTAGGGTCATACTTTGCTAATTTCGCTCGTGTGATACAAGCTGATTTCGCTCGAAATCTGTCAAAATTTGATTTCGCCCGAAACGTATTTCTTGATTTCGCTTGTAATCAGATTATATCTGATTTTGCTCGAGAGTACATTTTGATTTCGCTCGAAATTGCTAATTTCGCTTGAAACCACTGTTTTTCAAAATTTCGAAAATTTTTCTAAGTGTTTGCTGATTTTTCAGGAACATTCAAAGATGGATGACATTTTCATGAACCCGTTTAGCGACATGTATGCTTTTGCTGGAAATTCGGGAGATGATACATCTACAAGCAACAACAATGAGAACCCGCCAAATGCAAAGAAGAAGTTATCGGATGCTTTGGAAGTTGAAAGGGCTTTCGGAACTTACAACAAACCACCGAAGTTGTTGGCTATTGAGGAGTATAGTCGGTGGGCAAAGAAATTCGAAGATTGGTTGATGGCTTTTGCATTTCCTAGCTGGAAGAGTCTCAAAAATGGATGCGATGCTGGAGGCAAAAAGGGTGAAACTCTATCAACATCTGATGAGATAGAATCGTTTGTTTCCGAGCAGAAATGTATTGCGTTGTTGTTTCAATCTGTGCATGAATATATAATCTCTTTGATCGAATACTCTAGTGCAAAAGATCTCTGGAGAAAGTTAGAAACGAAATGTTTAGGAAGTACAGAAATTGTGAAAAACAAAAAGAAACTTCTTAGGAGAGAGTTTGATTTGTTTGGGTGTTTAAAGAATGAATCAGTTTCTAAAATGATTGAAAGGTTTGGGCACCATAAGCTGGAACTAGCAAGACATGGAATTACTTATTCTGAAGATGAGCTAGTTGACAAGCTATTCGATTCATTGCCAGACGAGATGGACTGGCAATATTATGCGCAGATGCTGAAAAATACTATCAAGGCACCAGAAGTGTTGACTATAGATTTGTTGATTGAGAAACTTGAAAGTCACGAGCTGGAGTTAAAGAAGACATACAAAGTCAATCACTCATCGTACCAGCAGAACTTGGATTTGTATTATCCAAAGAGCATGATGCCAAAGAACAATCCTCCCAAAACTGCGTTTTCTGCTGAGAATGTCTCCACAACGAACAAAGAAAGTCAAAGCAGTGGATATCACAGTGGATCTTCACCAAATTCAAACCAATCTGATGCAAAGAATTTGTTTCATTGCAACATCGTTGTAGACATGAAGAACGCTCAGAATTTCAGTGAGGAGTCGGCAAAGCAGCAGATGGTTTTCCTAGCGTCGGTTTTGGAATCGTATGAAAGCCTTGTAGCTGGGAAGATTGGCAACACCAACTTGACGAAAGAAGATTATGATCAAATAGATCCTGAAGAAATGGAACTGATCGACATAAGGTGGTGCATGGCCAGTGCTGTTCGTCGAGCACAGCGTTTCATGGAGATAACCGGTAGGAAGTCAATTGGTGGACCTTCTACCAAGTTGGGCTTTGATAAGTCCAAGGTGACATGCTTCAAGTGTAAGCAGAAAGGTCACTTCAAACGTGAATGCAGAAACGCATATGCAGATGAGTCTGAGAACCCGTTCAGGGAAGATTACTACAAGAAGGCGATATATCATCAAAACAAATCGGAGCCGCCAAGAATGAAGCAGATTGAAGAGAACAAAGAGAAATCTAGAGCTCTTGCGGTGATTTATGATGATAAGGGTTATGACTGGAGTGAACTGTTACCGGAGGAAGATGCGGTTGGTTACGCTTTCATGGCAAAGAATGAACCTGTTCCATGGAAAGACAGCAGAACTGAAGAACAGAAGTATAATTACAGAAGGTTGTTGGCCACAAACAGAATGATCAGAATATCTGGTATCTTTTCGGAAGCAAAAAGAGCAAATAGATGGGATCCAGACAGGGAGTGTTATCTTGATCCATATGGAAACATTGCTATTGACCATAACACTCTTGATTTAGAGGCCATAATCAAATAATTAAAAGATGACGATGATTATTGGCAGAATAAATGGTGGGGAACTGGAGACGAGAAAGAGAAAGAGAAGAAGGAGGAAGAAGAGAAAGAGAAGTCAAAGAAAGTTGATATTGGGATCATTGACACGACGCAGGAGTTGAATACTGAAAATCTTGGAAAAATGGCTGACAAGGTGCTGGCAGCTAAGGCGATTGAGGTAGATTCTAAATCCGTCTCTGAGTCTAAAAGCCAGGTCAGTTCAAACATGTCAACGACTGTGTCAGGTAAGAATGTCAATGGGGATGTTGATTGCAAAAATTGCATCAAAGAATGCAAATTTTGTAATACAGTCACGTATCTCAACGGAAAGAAGGTTGATGATCTGACAGCGAAGGTTGAGGATCAAATTCTTGATCGTGACAAGATGGTTAAAGCTTCAACTGAACGGTTAAAAGAGTTAACTAACAAAATTGAAAATGATAAAACTGATTATGAAAGGATTAGACAAGAAAATGAAAAGTTAGTTCTTGAAAACCGTCAAATCACTGAAAAATTTGAGAAGCTTAAAAGCACAATGAAAGATAATGATGATCGAAATGGTAAAACTTATAAAGAAAATGTTCAATTAAAAACTGTGCTTAGGTTAAAAGAAGAATCAATCAACCAACAACTGGATGAAATCGCTAAACTGAAACTTAAAGTTCAAGAGGCTGAAATTGAAAATGAGCGAATCCAGTTGAAGCTTAATAGTTACAACTCCGCAAGCTTTGTTTTGCAACACAGTGTTCCCAAACCCATCGGGAAAAACAAAGCAGGCGAAGATGTGTACTCAGATGGAACTGGGGTGGGTTTTCATCAAGTTCCACCACCAATTCTTGAAAATTATACGAAAAAGCAATCTGGGTTGGTTGAAATCGAGGAAGAGAATGAAGTTAAACTTCCTGAGAACATTGATGTCACATTTTCTTCTTCATCATCTGATGATAGTATTCAGACAGAGATTGTTAAGAGCACAGCTGAAAGTGTTTTGATGTCTGATTCAGCTGAAGATGATGGATATTTTCTGGATAAATACATTCCGAAACAGAACTCCAAAAATAACTTAAATGATGAACCTACTCTTGTCATGTACAAGATGTCGGGATCTGATAAGTTGTTTTCGGATTCAGAGTTTCCAATTGAGAATGTGAGTGTGAATGTGAAAAAGTTAACAAATGTTTTCAAGTTGGTCGAAGTTGAATTGTCAGAAGTGAACAGTTTGAGTCAAACAAAGAGACAAATGAACTTTGAAAAAGATAAATCATACTACAAGAAACCTGTTGTTCCATCACGTTTTTATAATAACAAAAATCAAAACAATTGGCCGGGTAGTTATCAGGGTGGTAAGAATTATCAGAGAAGAAATGTTCAAAACAAAAGGTTTGTTGAAAATAAAATGTTTCGAGTTCACTTGCTGATGAAGAGAAGGAGATTTTTTCAAAATCGAATGAAGTCTTTGAGAAAAGAGCTTCACAGTCTCAGTCTGAAGGCACAAGTCGGGTAGTTGACACTCGAACATGCTTCAGATGTAATCAAGTTGGTCACATTGCACGAAAGTGTACCAACATGAAGCCTAAGACTGAAGCTGTGAAGACTCAAAAGAAGAAAGTTGAAGTGAAGGGTAAAGCACCAATGGTTGTTGAGAAAAAGAGTGTGAAAAATGACAATACCAAAGTAAAAAATGAACCCGTAAAGAAAGTGGTAACTAAAAATGACAAATTTTACAAACGGGTGGCATTATCTCAACAAGTTTAGAAACCTAAGACTGAGAAAAAGATTTCACCTTCTGAGGATTCAATTCCAATTGTTTATGATGCAAATTTTCCACCTCTGAAGGCTGAAAACTTTAAAATTCAAATTGCGAGAGTTAAAAGTATCAAGGTTACACCCAAGACTGATGAGGCTTGGGTGGACACAATGTTTGACTAAACAGTTTAAATTATCGGAGCTTCCTTGATCGCGAAGAATGAATCGGCATCTTTATTGAAGTGCTTGAATCATTTGTGTGATATGTGCAGGATCTTCCGAGATTAGTCTCACGCTGGATTATGGACAGTGGAGCGTCTCGACATATGACAGGCAAGACTGCATTGTTGTATGTGAAGAATATCAATGGAGGTTATGTAGGATTCGCGGGTAATCAAGGAGGAAGAATTAGTGGTGAAGGAAAGTTATCCAATGGGATTGTGATGTTTGAAAGAGTTAACTACATTGTTGAGCTAAAGAACAATTTGCTGAGTATCTCGCAGATTTGTGACAGAATGTATACAACTAACTTCACTGATAAAGAATGTTTGATCTTGAAGCCAGGATTTGTTATCCCTGAGGAATGGATTATCATGAGGGCACCAAGAGTTAATGATCTGTACGTGTTGGATATGAGCGTAGCTACTACAACCACGGGTCATGCTCAGTGTTTCCTGTCCAGAGCAACTGAAAAAGAATCGAGATTGTGGCACCGGAAGATGGGACATATACATCTTAGAAAAATGAATCATTTGGTGCACAATGATTTGGTTACAGGAGTTCATGTCAAAGGTTTTCATCTGGAAGGGGAGTGCATTAACTGTGTTAAAGGCAAGCAGAAGAAAAAGTCACATCCTACAAAACAAGTCAATTCAGATTTTCACGGGTTTCATTTTTAAAGACGAAAGACGAAACGTTTGACAGTTTGATGGCGTTGTTCAAAAGAATTGAGAATCTGTACCAAAGGCGTATCAAAAGAATTCGAAGTGATAATGGTACTGAATTCAAGAACAGCAAGATGGAAGAATTTTGTGATGAAAGAGGTATTTTGCATGAGTTTAGTGCTCTGTACACTCCGCAGCAGAATGGAGTTGCAGAACGCAAAAACCGGACACTAATCGAGACGGCTAGAACTATGCTCGCAGATTCAAAGTTATCAATAAATTTTTGGGCTGAAGCTGTTTCCGCCACATGCTATACACTCAACAGAGTTCTCACTGTCAAGAAGTTCAACAAAACATGCTTTGAGTTAATCAATAACCGCAAACCTAATTTGAAGTATCTTGAACCATTCGGGTCACCCTGTACTGTTCTAGAGCCTTATGGAAAGTTTGGTCCGAAGTGCATTGAGGGTATATTTGTTGGTTATGCAAGTCCTTCGCGACGTGTCTTCGTTCCAAGTGAGAAGCGGATTATTGAAGCTGCAAATGTTGAATGTCAAGGTTATACTATGCCGCCACAAAATCCAGGAGATTCATGGCGTTATCATTATGACAAGTTGTGGGATTCATTTGATATGACAGAAGAAGAAGAAGAAGATTTCTTTGATGAATTGGATATTTTGCGTGAGTACGAGTCACAGCAAAGGTTCCTAGCTGAGTATTCGAGGCGACCACGGGAAACTTCAAATGACGATGAAGCAGGTCCGAGTAATGCTGGTGAACACAATGATGTCCAACAGAATGAAGTTGCTCAAGATATTCAGACGGTTCAGAATGATAATCAAGAATCTGAGAACATGCCGATATTTGACCATGGTGATACAGATTCTAAGGGGGAGCAGATTCAGGATTCAAGTCAAACAAACCAAATTGGTGAACAAGGTGCAGATCAAAATGTTACTAATCTGGAAGGTGATGTGGATGTTCCAAGCGAAGTAATGCCGCGAACTCTGTCTTATCATCTAGAGGAGTTGATCATAGGAGAATTGCAATCAGGCGTTCGCACGAGACGTCAAATTGACCAAGGCCTTACATGTTTTTACTCTACAGTAGCACCTTTACAAACTGAATTTTCATTAAGTTGTTTTATTTCGCAGATCGAACCAAGAACTTACAAAGAGGCGCTTACTGAAGACTCTTGGGTCAATGCGATGCAAGAAGAGTTAAGTCAGTTTGAAAAGTTAGGTGTGTGAAAGTTAGTTGATTTGCCGGATGGTCACAGGAAAATCAATACGAAATGGGTATTTAAGTGTAAGAGAGGCGACAGAGGAGTTGTTGTACGAAACAAGGCTCGACTCGTTGTTCAGGGCTTTAGTCAACAGGAAGGGATTGATTTTACTGAAGTGTACGCTCCTGTGGCACGACTAGAAGTAATCAGAATTTTCCTTGCATTTGCGTCTTGGAAGAACTTCAAAGTTTATCAGTTAGATGTAAAATTGGCGTTTCTTTATGGGAAGGTTAAAGAGGAGGTTTATGTCGGTCAGCCGCCGGGCTTTACCGATCCGATCCACAAAAACAAGGTCTACTTATTGGACAAAGCGCTGTATGGTTTACACCAGGCCCCGAGAGCTTGGTACGAGACTTTGTCTCATCACCTACTAGCTAACAGCTTCATACGTGGATAAGTGGATGCCACTCTCTTCACTAAAGAAGTCGAAGGACATCTTCTGATAGTTCAGATTTATGTGGACGATATAATTTTTGGGTCGACGAGTGAGAATCTGTGCAAAGATTTCGAACAGGTGATGAAGCAAAAAAATCGAAATGTCATCAATGGGGGAGATGAAATTCTTTCTGGGACTACAAGTTGAACAACTACCTGAGGGAATTTTCATTCACCAGACGAAGTACGTTCATGATATTCTAGAGAAATTTGGGATGTCAAGTTCTACTCCAGCTGCTACCCCTCTTGCAACAAATCATGGGATTCACCCAGATCTCACCGGAGACCGGGCTGATGAAACGTTCTATCGTTCCATGATAGGTTCTTTGATGTACTTAACTGCTTCACGTCCTGATATCATGTACCCCACGTGCCTCGCAGCAAGATATCAATCTAACCGAGAGCTTCGCATATGATTATTGTGAAGAGGATATTACGCTACCTGAAGGGAACTCCTACATTGGGGTTGTGGTATCCTAGAACAGGCGACTTTACGCTCGAAGGGTTTTCCGACTCGGATTTCGGATGCTGCAAAGTCAATGCAAAATCAACAACTGCAGGATGTCAGTTCTTTGGACCTAGATTGGTTACCTGGCAGTATAAGAAACAAACGTCTGTGGCGTTATCTACATGTGAAGCGGAGTACGTTTCTGCTAGCAGTTGCGGCTCTCAGATCCTGTGGATACAGCAACAGATGCGCGACTACGGTTTGCAGTTTCTTAACACACCTCTTTTTGTTGATAATGAGGCTGCAATTAATATAACAAAGAATCCAGTACATCACGCTAAAACCAAACATATAGAAATTCGTCATCACTTTATTCGCGATTGTTTCGAGAAAAAGTTGATACGAATAGAGAAAATCCACACTGATGAATAGAAAGCTGATTTACATACCAAAGCTTTTGATAAAACACGGTTTAAATATCTGT
The DNA here is from genome assembly GCF_002127325.2 of Helianthus annuus. NCBI lineage: Eukaryota > Viridiplantae > Streptophyta > Magnoliopsida > Asterales > Asteraceae > Helianthus > Helianthus annuus. Next base: position 87,517,663 of record NC_035439.2, on the reverse strand, counting down.
TAAAACTGAATGGTATGAAGCTTCTTTCGGTGTCGGATGGCATTATTGGCGTTGATGAGAGTACTGTTGCGGATGAAGATGAGAAACAATCTGCAATGGTTTGTCGATTTTTTACTTGTTTTGGTATTTAGGGGGAGTAGATATATTTTCAGAAAAATACGAAAACAGTAAAAAATGCAAAAATACAAAAACATGATAAAATTTCAAAATCCAAAAACAATAGAAAATTGAAAAAGAGCTTGTGTAAAAAAGGGAAAATGATAGTACATCGGCTAGACAGTTACAGTATGCTAAAGAATTGTAAAGATTAAATGAGTTAAACAGTCTCACTGATGATGTGTCGATAGGTTTTCACACATTTAGTAGATTTATTCGGGATATAAACCTAAAATTTCAAACTTGCGTAATTCGTGGGGAACACTACTTGGATATATAGGTAACCCCTGAAATCTTGTTTAAAAGGTCTCGTATTCTGAGATACTAGGTCTTTATACTTAGTGATATCTGGGGTATTATTCCGGGACTTCTGCTGAATGGAAGTTCTGACCTAGTCCCCGAATAATACTTTTCCGCATTGCTTGAAATATAGCACCACCCTCAGCATAAAAAACGATGAAACATTGCAAAATGCTAATCGTGTGCTATTGTAACTAAAAGATCCTCTAAAGGGGACACACCGAAAAGTCGAAGCCGTCATCTCTCTGCGTATACGGAAGTATCGACCTGAGCTCTCACGGCCCTCGTATTTAACCTCTGACAGATATCATCTGTGGTATACTCACCTGTAAAACTGAATATTTGGGATTCTGGATACGGGAGTATATTCAAGAGGTGGGACACATGAATGAGCTAAGTTCATAAGACATCTAAATCGTATCCTGAGTAGATTGAAATTTGTGTGAGAACTTAAAATGGATCAGTATATCGACAATCGATGTGAATTGTTTAATTCTGAGTATGGAATGAAGCTTAACGGTACTTGTAATTTGTTTGATAAGCTGATATGATTCCCTGACACGCTCACCAAAAATATGTTTGTAAATAGTTTAATTTCTTTACATTCTGCAATTTAAGTTTCTGTATTTCATTTCTTAGTTTAGAACACTTTATTAAAATCCAAAAAGATTTTTCATTTCTGCTTTATTTTTGACAAACCAAAGTGGAGAGTTAATCGTTGGATTCTCGAAGATTGAAGCAGATGCAGGAAAAGTTCTGAGCTGAAGAATGAGGAGAGCTTATCTTATTAGAGTTTGGATTGATGAAAAGTTAAAACAAGTTCATTAATTTGATGCTTGTTATTTTCAGAAAATGATTGAAAATGACTAAACAAAATCAGTCTGTGTTGTCATGAGATCAACCAAGGTCATTAAATTGGACTTGGTAGATTAATTGAGTAATCAGGGTCATTAACTTGGACCTGAATACTTGAGTGGATTTCTAGAACTGATAGACTGTGTGTTTTTGAGAAAAGATAAGTTTGTAATGATTGATGTTTAAGACACAGGTTTTGGACTTCATCATTCCCACGGCAACTAAGTGTTAAAGATTGAACCAGATCAAGATCTCAGATTCCAGCATACTGAGAGGGGGAGTCTGTGAAAGGGGGAGTCTGGATCAACAGTCAAAGGGGAAGTTTGAAGATAGAGTCAGGATAAGATCTGAACCTGTGAAGATAGAGTTGTTACAATGAAAAGACAAAGTTGGAGAAAAGACCAAGACTAAAAACTCGGAGCCGAAGACTTCGTCAACATCCAAGGGGGAGTCTGTTGTTGCACTGAATGTCTGTTTACTACGTCTGTATCGAGTCTTAGGTCTAGATAGGTTAGATTGGAGCATGAAAATCAATTTAGGGTTTTAAAGGTTAATTTCGCTCCAAATGACATGTGAGTCATTTGAAGCGAAATCAGATACATGTAATTTCGCTCCTGAGTGTTTGTTTGTTGATTTCGCTCCAACTGATCATGGTGATTTCGCTCCTGATGAAATCATGGGGTTTCCCTCTTGTTGTTTGGAGTGAAACCAGCAGCCTATAAATACCAGATCATGATTTCGCTTCTGAATCAGTTGGAGCGGAGCTAGAGTCGAGGTGCTGCCGGATTTTTGTCAGAATTGTTGTAAGACGACTCAGAAAGTGTTTATAAAGAGGAAATTAAGAGGAACAGCTGTTGTTACGTTGTTTACACTGATTCCGCCTTTGTACACAAAGATGAACTGCCTTAACTGACTATTTAGGGTCATACAACGGTCCAATAGGGATTTGTTTTCATATTAAATTGGATCAATTTTGTGCTTTCTAAGACATATTATACATGAGTTAAGAGCTTAAAATGGATATAAGAAGAACATGAGAGGATCTTGAGTTCATTACTTCACACACTTCACACTCAAACTCTCCTCTCTTCTCCTCCCTTACTCTCGGCCGAACCTCATCCCCCACACAACCATCTTCAATCATTCATCTTCATACAATCTACATACATAAAAGGGTGTTAGAGATCATACAAGGAAGCTTGGTGGCCTTGAAGCTTGAAGGACCTCTCTTGTTTGCTTTTATCCACTCATTTTCTTCACTTGAATCATCCCTAGCCTTGAGCTGGTGGTAAGAACCTTGATCTATCTATATTACTTCCATTTTCAGTGGTTAAAGAAGTATCATAATCAAAAACTTTAAGAACACTAAAGATCATAAGCATGAAACATGAACATAAGCTTGTTTAATGAAGTAATCTTGATGAATATGAGTTGTTATGCTTGTTGATCATTAATTGTTTGTAGAAATGATGTTGATCATCATAAGATCTTGCTAGATCATGATTAAAAACATAATCTAGCAAGATGTAAGAATAGAAATTGTTGTAGGATGATGGATCATCCACACATAAAGCATGAAATTGAAAGAAACATAATGTTTTCTTGAAAAATCATGATCAAGTAAGTTGTTAATCATATAGATCTAAAAGTTTCATGAAGGATTTCTAAAGAAACCAAGTTAAAAATAAAAGTTTCATTTGATCTTGGTTCTTACATGAACAACTCTTGTTTTTAGTGGTTAAACAAGTGTAAGAACACTTGTGTAACAATAAGATTGCATAAAGAAATATTTTTAGAAAATATGTTTTGAAGTTGTAAACAACTAACTTCTTTAAAAATGAAGTTTTTAAAGAACTAACCACATTTCAAAGGGTAACAAGACCTACTAAGAACACTAGTAAGTTACTACAAATTTTTACAAATATTCAAGTTCATGAAGTAGTGGAAAATGCATGATTTTGGCAAGATTGGTAAGTAAAGATTGTTTGTTGATGTTGTGAATTGATTGTGTTGATTTCTACAAAAGAAAATGATATGCTTGAAAGCATGGAAACCTCCATTTTTAGGGGAAACTATGGCAAAATTTTCTAAAAATATAAAGACTTAGAAAAATATTTTTAAACAAATATTTACAAGTGTATTTTAAACCATAAATTGTTACATAAACTTTGCCGTAAATTTTGGTTACAAAAATACAAATATTGGAGGTTGGTTTTTACAAATAAAAGTGACTAAATATGTATTTAGAAAATATATATTTAGAGGACACATATGTGTGATTATTTGTATACTTTGTGTATTAGTTATATTATCTTAGGACTTGAAATAATATAACCCACAAAATACCAAGAATTACCATCCAAAATATCACCAAAATTCCAAGGAATAAATATACATACTTATACAAAATATTGATGAAACCGAACTATGAAATATAGGACTTACGAAATATTCCGGAAAATTTATTCACAAAGAATATTTTGGTAAATAATATTTTGGACACCAAGGAAGTAAAAATGTGATTTTTACGATTACTACAAGAATATATCATATTTTTTATAAGAGAAAAATATATTATTTTTGGCAAGTATGAGATATATATTTTTCTTGAAATTTTTAGAAGATATATTATTTTTAAGAAATATATATTTTCTTACACAAACATGAAATACACTACTTTTGGGAGAAATATATTTTCTCAAATAAATATGAAATATATCATTTTTGGGAAAAACGAGTTTATATATATATTTTCCAAGTGGACTTCAAAATATATTAATTTTTGGAACTTATAAGAGAATACAAATATTTTTGCCAACGAAAAATTATAAATAATTTTTCTAAGTAATATTCCTTAAAATGTATATATTTTGGAAATATATATTGGATCTTTATTAAAGATAATATTCCGCAATAATTAATGTGAAATTTAGTATAAGGATACTTAATGAATACAATGAAAATACGTATTCTCGTACGTATAAATACACACCGGAATACGACCCCAAAACATGGCAAAAATACACATGTATAAGATACCCCCATCCTGGGAAGGAAATACAAGTATAAATACTTGGGAAGTACTATTACAATAATATTGTTTAATAATTATTCCAAAATTTATAAATATAATTTAAGTTAAAATATTAATTATTTTAACAAATAGTTATATAACTTGGAATAATATCGAAGACACAAAAGAAATGTAACTCAAGGACATTAATATTAAGTTAAGGCACGGCCGTTCGTCTAATAGGCATTAGTACGTTGTAGGTAGTCGTGTTCACCAAAGACGCTCGAGTTACGATTGCTGAAGACGCAAGACTGTGAGTTCATGTCCCCCTTTTTCTTTTAACTATTTTCGTTTTATAACTTCGGGGTGAAGTATATGTTACAAATGATCACGATTATAAATGTTTTACAAATGAAATGAACTGTTAGATCATGTGAAAGGGTAGGCGTTATCTTGAGACCATTAATCCTTTAGAAGGACCGAGGGGCATGAGTGATAGATCTATTTGGGTGTTGCGAGCCCCACCCGTGGGTCCGCGAGTTGACCGCACGTGGTGACTATGTCGTTCCAGCCGGGAGGCCCGGTACGAAATACATAAAGGATTGAGCCTTCCTACACCGTTGCACACATATTGATTGCCTTGCAAACCATTAATTGATCTGCTCATTTTCACATACGAACATACATACTTTCAATGATTTCAAAGGTTATTCATACTCACAAACAAACACATGAACTCGCTTAACTTTTGTTGATGTTTTCAAACTACATGTATTTCAGGGAATTAAAGGTGGATCTGGCGGGCGTTCGGAAGTTCCGAGTGTTGTTAAAAATAAAAGATTTCATCCATGGTCTTAGGGTTTGGTTAGGGTGTCCTATCCTGGACAAGACACCTCTTCCAAATCTTGGTTTTTACTTAGAGTCTTTTGATGAGTCCTTGTGAACTCTTAAACAATTTGTATGGTTTGTAAAACTAGAATTTGGAGTCTTGTTTAAACAATGATGTTTGTGATGTTTTCAATTCTATTTAATGGATGACGATCTATGGTCTTATAATATAGTTGTTGTTATGATTGAATGCAGTGGTATTAAGAAAGTCACACATAATCACGCTTCCGCAAAAGTCAGGATGTGACAACTTCATATCCCACGATAATACTATCGGGATGGCAAACAACTCAACAGGTAAATCTAAATGTTCGAGACAAGTATTTTAGTATATGTTTTGTTTCTAAAAGAGACGGATATGATATTAGGTCATACACGTCCTGAATACTCAATACATAGATACACGTTAACATAGTTTCAAGTGTTTACATGTCACATAATGAAACAAACCCTATGCTCTCTCTCCTGGGCGATTTCCCTTGTTCATCATGAAACCCTTCAATTTCTATGAGATCGTTTGTATAACAGTCTGTGATTAGGGTTTTGATCTTCAAAACTCTATAACGAACTCGTTAGCAATAGTTGTCAATCTGAAATTAGGGTTTTTTCTTTTGTTTTTTTTCAAATCGCCGCCATAGTTGCTGTCTAGATATCCTGTTTAATTAATCCGGTTGTTATTGGTCGCGGTTTACTGAGTTAAATTTAGCTAGATTGATACTCTGGATTAATCAAGTTAGGATTGATATTCGGCGCTAGGGTAAAGGATTAGGGTTCTGTCTTCTTTGGGTCTGGTGCTGTTTTTTCGGATTCTTGGTATTGTGGTTGCTGTTTTGGGTGCATGGTATTTTCTGTTACGTCGTTTAAGGGAGAGTTGTCTTTTTACTAATGAATGATCGTGATTATCCGGGGAGTAACATCCCTGAAAACCTGGTGAGCAAAGGATTGTTTGATCAGAATGGAGTCCCGTTATCTCCGTTTGCTGCTGATATTCTGAAGGATTCGGAAAATCGCGAGACAGGATCTACTCCGGATACTGTTCCTGTTCGTGGTATTGGCCTACGGGTGACTAATATTGAAGGTATATCTACGTTACCAAGGAGAGGTATGTTTTACTCAGACAATGTCTCGGTTATAGATGGACTCGCTGCTATTTCTAAACCCGTTACTATGGAGAATGCTGTGAAAGCCAGTTCGGGTAGTATGGGGGTAGAGAAACGTCAAGTTCATGAGAGTAGTAGTCAGCAGGAGCATGTTACTGGTGTAAAATCATATGCTCAATCTGTTAGGGGAACTAGTGATAGGAAGGTGAATTTTCGTTCGTTGGAAGCTGAAGAGAAGCAGGATGGATGTGATGTTGTTCTATCTAGGGATTCAGTCAGAGTGGTGCAAGATAAGTTAGCAAACACTTTGTATGGATACTTTTTGGGGGATCGTGTCGCGTTTCCGGTTGTGGACTACTTTGTTAAGAATAATTGGAAGCGTTTTGGTTTACAGAAATCTATGATGAACGCCAATGGGTACTTCTTTTTCAAATTTGCGGATCATGCAGGTATGATGAATGCTCTGAATGAGGGTCCATGGATTATTCGATCACAGCCGTTGTTTTTGGAACTTTGGTCACCGTCAGTTAAACTGGAGAAGAAAGAGGTGAAGAAGGTTCAGGTTTGGGTTAAGTTCCATGAAGTCCCTATAGCGGCATACACTGAGGATGGTTTAAGTTTAATTGCTACAACTATCGGGGAGCCGAAAGCCTTGGACTCTTTCACTACATCAATGTGTGTAGATATGTGGGGTAGAAGCAGTTTTGCCCGTGCTCTGGTTGAGATTTCAGCCGATTCTGAAATCAAGGAGGAATTAACCATTGCTGTCCCTCGGCTTGATGGAGATGGATTTATCAAGGAGAAAGTTTATGTCGAGTACGAATGGTGTCCTCATAGATGTGGGCGATGCAGTGTTTTTGGTCATACTGACGATTGCTGCCCTAAGCAGGCTTTGAAAGGCTTTAATGGAAATACTCAACATGGAAAGTTCACTGGTAAGCAACCAATTCAGGAAAGGGGTATTCCAAAAAGGCAGCCCATTGTGGATGATGATGGTTATACCACGGTTCAAGGAAAGAAGGTAGCTAGGAAGGTTGGATTCAATGTCAATAAACCGAAGCAAAAATTCGAATATAGGCCTGTGGCGTCTAAGGGTAAGGGTGGGGGTCCGAATTCTAATCCAGGTGGTTCAATGAAAAAAGATGGGCCGGCAGTTGCGTCGGTTCAGGTTTCGAACTCGTTTGATGCTCTTAATGAGCCAGATGTTAATATGGATGAGAATGGGGATACTTCTGGGCCGTCCCATCAAGAGGTGGAGGATGAAGAGGTTGTTGAGGTGCTGAATGAATCATATGGAGATGAGATGGACGATTTTTTGCGGAAGGGAACGGTTAAATCGGGTGGAACAAAAGGGGCAAGCACTCCTTCTTCGTCGGTTAATCATGGTTAGTATTGCTTCGTGGAATATTAGGGGTTTGAACCGCCCCATTAAGCAGACTGAGGTTCGACAGGCGGTAAAGGATTTTAAGTTAAGTCTATGTGCAATCCTGGAGTCACACGTTCAGGTGAGCAACCTTTCTAAAATTTGCAAGTCTATTTTTCGTTCGTGGCACTGGACGTCTAATGGGGCTCAATGCAATAAGGGTACGAGAATTATTGTCGGATGGAATCCTAGTATTTTGGATGTTATGGTGCTCTCAGAATCTGATCAAGTTATGCACTTGCAACTGTTTTTTAAACAGGTGAAGAAAATGGTTTTTTGTTCTATAATTTATGCAGCGAATTATTATGTCACTCGTCGGGATCTTTGGCATAACCTCTCAATGCACAAACAATTCGTCCGCAATGAACCTTGGGTGATTCTAGGTGATTTTAATTCGGCTCTAAACCTTGAAGACAAATCTATGGGTTGCTCGTCGGTGTCTGCTAGCATGAAAGAGTTCCAAGCTTGCGTTGATGATATTGAAATGGTTGACTTAAATCGAACTGGTATCCATTTTACGTGGAATCAGAAGCCTAAGAAGGGGATTGGGTTAATGAAAAAGATTGATAGAGTTATGGGGAATACCCAGTTCATTGCCAGTTTTCCTAGCGCTGTGGCGATGTTCTACCCGTCCAGGTCATCGGATCACTGTCCGTGTGTCCTCAAGGTTCCGGAAATTAATAAACCTAAACATCGGTCTTTCAAATTTGCGAATTTTCTGGTTCATAAACCTGAATTCATGGGGATTGTCAAGCAGGCGTGGGATAAGAGTGTTAGTGGTGTGCATCAGTTTTCTGTGGTTAAAAAACTTCGGCTGCTTAAGCCTCCTTTACGCGGGTTACTGTTTCATCAAGGAAACTTGCACAAGAAGGTGCAACTTTTACGTGATAGGCTTGATGGTATCCAGCGAGATCTTGATACGGATTTGAATAGTGTGATTCTTCGGGTTGAGGAAGCTAATATTCGGCGTGCTTATCAAGAGGCTTTGCTAGATGAAGAGAGATTTTTGAAGCAAAAGTCCAAGGTCGACTGGCTTTCGGCTGGTGACATGAACTCGGCTTTCTTTCATTCAGCGCTCAAGAATAAAATTCATTACAGTCGGATCGATGTTATTCGGGATGCTAGTGGAAATGAGTTTGAGGATGAATTGGTCCAAAAAGCGTTTGTTGAGCATTATGAAAAATTCTTGGGATGCAAAGGGCCTACGTCGCTCACTCCATCTCCTGAATTATTTTCAAAAACGCTGGATATGGATGTTGCCACTCACATGGTTAGACCGGTCACACCCGATGAGGTTAGACAGGCTATCTTTTCGATTGGCTCGGATAAGGCTCCAGGGCCTGATGGCTTTACTGCTGGATTCTTTAAAAGTGCTTGGCCTATCGTTGGTAATGAGGTCTCGAATGCCGTGATTGATTTCTTTGTTACAGGGAGGCTCCTTAGGGAATTAAACCATACGCTCATTGTTCTGATCCCTAAAATTACGTCCCCATCTGTAGTCACGGATTACCGCCCGATTGCTTGTTGCAATGTCCTGTACAAATGTATTAGTAAAATTATTGCCGAGAGAATTAAAGTGGCATTGAATGATATTGTTAGTATCTACCAATCAGCTTTTGTGCCGGGTAGAAAAATCTCTGATAACATTTTGTTAACGCAAGAGCTGATGCACAATTATCACCGGAATATAGGCCCGCCTAAGTGTTCTTTCAAAGTTGACATTCAGAAGGCGTATGATACTGTGGATTGGGATTTTCTCAAGAATATATTGATTGGTTTCGGGTTTCATGCTGATATGGTTCACTGGATTATGGTATGTGTATCTACTACCACTTTTTCTGTGTGTATCAATGGTGATGTTCATGGTTTCTTCAAGGGTAACCGGGGCCTAAGACAGGGTGATCCGATTTCTCCATACCTGTTCACGCTTGTCATGGAGATTCTTACGGCTATCTTACACCATGCGGTTAGGATTGACTCTTCTTTTAAATTTCATAACAAATGCGAACGCCAACAGATTATCAACCTCTGTTTTGCGGACGACTTGTTTATTTTTTCAAGAAGAGAGATTGCGTCGGCCAGGTGCATCATGAAGTCCCTTGATTCGTTTACGAAGATGTCGGGTTTATTACCTAATATTCAGAAAAGTACAGTTTTTTTCTCTAATGTGTCGTCTTATATTAAAACTGCGATTTTGAATATTATGCCATTCAGGGAGGGTACTTTGCCAGTGAGATATTTGGGTGTGCCTCTTATATCTTCTCGTTTGCTGTATAAAGATTGTCAAGTGATGGTGGAGAAACTTGAAAAACGTATCATGCATTGGAGGAATAAGCTTCTTTCTTTTGCGGGCAGGGTTCAACTCATTGTCTCGGTCTTGTCTTCGATGCATATCTTCTGGTCGTCAGTGTTTATTTTGCCTAATCGGGTGATTCTTGAGTTGGAGGCGTTGATGCGGAATTTTTTATGGTCTCAGGATAGTGCGTTTCAAAAAGGGCGAGCCAAGGTGTCTTGGAAAGCGATCTGTGTGCCTAAATTTGAGGGTGGGCTAGGCATTCGTCGAATCAGAGATGTTAATAAAGCGCTTATGACAGCACATATTTGGAGTATTATTTCGAGTCGGGACTCCTTGTGGGTTCAGTGGGTTCACTCATACAGGTTGAAAGGTAAAAGTTTCTGGGCTTGTAGAGTTCCTGCTAGTTGTTGCTGGTCATGGAGGAAGCTTCTTCAGATTCGGCCGACTATGAGAAGTTTCATTTGGTCCGATGTTGGTAATGGTTTAAGTACGTCAGCTTGGTTTGATAACTGGAGTCTTTTGGGTCCGCTCGAGCAGTTTATTTCGCCTAGATCTATTGCTAATGCGGGGTTCAATATGGAGTCTAAAGTCTCGGATGTGTTTGCTAATAATTCGTGGAGATGGCCAGCCGCTTGGAGGGATTTATATCCGGTTCTGATTCAGCTGGATCAAATGTCCTTTGATACGCACAGACCTGATAAACTCGTATGGCGACAAGGAGATCAGATTCATGACTTTTCTACATCTCGTGCTTGGGATTCGATTAGGCACCAAGAATTGGAGGTTGGGTGGAGTCGCATTGTTTGGTTCGGTCAATGCATTCCGCGTCATGCGTTCTTAATGTGGCTGATCATGAGAAGAAAATTACTCACTCAGGATAAAATATTGTCTTGGGATTTCTCGCGTAGGAAGAATATGGATATGATGTGTTGTTTACTCTGTTATGCTAACCATGATTCTCACAGTCATCTGTTCTTCGAGTGTAAGTATTCTGCTCAAGTGTGGCATATGGTTAGGTGCAAAGTGGGTATGGCTTCGGTGCAGGCCAAATGGGATGATATTGTTAATTGGCTTCTGTTGCGGTCCAAATCGAAATCGGCGGCTGATTATATTACGAGATTGGGGGTGGCGGCTAGTGCTTATTTTATTTGGCAGGAGCGTAATGCTAGATTATTCAAGAACCAGTTGAGACCTCCGGAAATCCTAAGTGAACTTATTATTCAACAGGTGCGGTATAAATTGATGGGAGCGAGGTTGAAGAATTGTGATAATGTGCGGCGACTTCTAAGGGAGTGGGAGATTGAAGGAACTGAACTCCATGATGATGGCGGCTGATAGAGTTTATGTTTTTTGATTTTACTAGATAGTAGTCTAGTTGTTTGTTCCTTTTTGGTGGGTTTGTTTGATTTTCTTTGTTTTACAATCATGGGGCATGTCCCATGATTGAACTAGTGTAGACCCTCTACACTACTTGTGCGGTTTTGGTTGTGAATATATAGAATCACCGGGGTAAAACCCTTTACCCAAAAAAAAATAGATACACGTTAACTAGTACCAAACAAGTAAACCTTTTTAATATATATTTGTATCCTTATGTAGTAGAGTAATTTACTAAGACATTAACTTTGTAGTCTTTTTACTTCGAGTTTTGGGTATAAAGTTATAATTCCAAAATTTTCAAAGGTGTTTAGAGTTGAAACTGATGCATCAGCTAAAGGATCAGGGGCAATTTTGATGTAAGAAGGACATCCTATTGCTTTCATAAGTAAAGGATTGTCTATTAGACAACAAGCTTTTTCTGTTTATGAGAAAGAGTTATTGGCTATTCTATTAGCTCTTGAATAGTGGCATCATTACCTAATCTTAAAGCATTTTGTCATCAAAACTGATCAGCAGAGTTTAACACATTTGTTATCCTAGAAGATTCTCACATCATTACAACGGACATGGTTATCCAAGCTGTTGGGATAAGATTATGAAATTTGTTACAAGAAGGGTAGTTAGAATTCAGCAGCTAGCAGCTGATGCTTTATTAATAAAACAAGGTCTTACATTTTTTCCAATTGGCTATCAGTTCTATTCACCCATTGTTATGGCAAAGAATTCAAGAAACATGGCAACAAGATCATGATAGTCAACTGTTGATCAACCAATTACATCAGGGTAAAGTCATTAAAAACAAGTCTTGGGATGGTACAACATTAAGGAGGAAGCATAAACTGCTAATAGCTAATTACAGTTCATTGAGAACTGACATACTTAAGTATTGTCATTCATCTCCTATTGGAGGTCATTCAGGGTTTAAACCTACCTTGTTGAGATTGAAAGAAGCATTTTATTGGAAAGGATGTCCAAAAGATGTGCAGAGATTTGTGAAGGATTGCACAATTTGCCAAATAGCTAAGTATGAGACTTTAGCTTCTCCTGGATTACTACAACCCTTGCCTATTCCAAAAACAATTTTCAGTGAAATATTAATGGATTTTATTTCTGGGCTACCTAAAAGTAATGGCAAAGATTCTATCTTGGTGGTGGTTGACAGACGAACAAAGTATGGCCATTTTATTCCTTTGACTCATCCTTACAGTGCAACCCAGATTGCTCATGTTTTCTTAGATACTATCTTTAAAATTCATGGCTGCCCAACTACTATAGTTTCAGACAGGGATCCAATCTTTATCAGCAGCTTTTGGTAGGAATTCATGAAGCCACATGACATCTCTTTGGCCTACTCTACAGCCTACCATCCACAAAGTCATGGTAAAACAAAGGTTTTGAATAGATGCCTAGAATCATACTTAAGGTGCATGTCTATGGATCATCCTACACAATGGTGCAAACGAATATCAGCCAATGGTGGTACAATACTACTTACTACTCATCTATTGGGATGTCCCCTCATGAGGCTTTGTTTGTCATTAAACCTACTATGCATATTCCTTATATAATGGGAGACACTAAGGTAATGGCAGTGGAAGAACCACACAGGGCCAGAGAAATTATAATCAAGCAATTGAAGAATCACTTGTGTTTGGCCAGGAATAGAATGAAACAAATTGTCGATGCACATCGTTCAGAACGAAATTTTGAAGTAGGGGATTGGGTATACCTAAAGTTACAATCTTTTGTTCAAAATTCATTAAAACAACACAAGAATAAAAAGCTCGCACCAAGATATTATGGATCATTTTTTTTATCATAGAGAAAGTAAGGAAGGTTGCTTACCAGTTGGATCTTCCACCACATGCGCAGATTCATTCAACTTTCCATGTCTCTTTGTTAAAAGCTGCAACTAGTTCCAATGCTCAAATATACCCTATCCCAACAGCTCCAAGATTCACCTATCAATCACGAGCTATTGTTGATCGAAAGATGGTTAATCGACGAGGGAAGGTTGCAATCATGGTGTTAGTTCATTGGTGTGATTGGCCTTTGACTGGAATATCTGGACGAACTTCAATTGCGGTTTCCTTCTTTTCATTTTTGAGGACAAAAATGTTATACGGGGGGGGAGTATTGTTACAACAGAAAGTGAACAGGGGCTTAGTTAATAAGAGAATGTTAGATAGGGGGTTAAATGTAATAATGCAATAGTATAGGGATTGATTGTATAATACAATGTAATGAACTCATAATGGTTTGTAAGGCTGACAAATCGTGTCTTAACAGGTTTAACAGGTTTCTGACGGCGCGCACAACATAAGTTTCAAACATGATTAGGACTCGTTTAACTACTTTCTACCTCATGTTTATAAAACAGTTTTATGTTTTGGTAGTTAAATAACGAACTGAGCTAATCGAGTTGGTTAGCTTGGAACTTGATTGAACTCTCTCTCTCTCTCTCTCTCTCTCTAGATTCTTCTCTCTCTAGTTTTCGAGCTAAAACAATTGTTGGAAAATTAGGTCCTTTGATCCAATAAACAAACACGATATTGGACAACTTGTTTGACACTTTTATTATCGACTAAAATCACACCAATTACAATAGACCTAACTATCTATATATATTAAACTAAACCCAAAAAACACCAATTAAATATTTAAATTAGGTCATATTTCTTCCAATTTAACCTCACGTTCCAACCTTCGAATCTTCTTCTTTCTCATATTTCTTCCAATTCCAACCTTGGAGTTTGTTTTGTTCACGATGCTACTACATCATCTACAACATATTCATGCTTTAATGATAATTGAGAATCAACTTCTAAGGTCATTGTTGTGTAACGACGAAAACAATTATTACGTAGAAAAATTACCCACGGAAAACAAATTGTTTGCTTAAGTCAAAAACAACAATCAATGATCAATGATAATAATTCCGAATTGATTTTCATTACAATGTTAATTTACTTAGACAAAATAACATATTACAAAGAAATGACAGCTAAACGTCAACAAACTACGCCGCAACCCCTTTTAAATTGCAAAACCTATAATTAAATAAAAAGTAGCAAGCGGGTGACTAGCACAAACCCCAAGAAATTTCAATGGGCCCTACATACCAAACTTACAAAAACCAGAGAAACAACCTCAACCGAAGAACTACCATAGAGTAAAGACATGTGGGAGAGAAAGGTCTTTGGTTCAAGTCACACAAACAGCAGGTGATAAAAGAAATTAGTGGTTAAAAAAAGGACACGTGCCTCATTTATCTCAATCATAAATTACATTAATTCCTAGCCTTATTTGCAACCTAATCGAAAGCTTGAATTAAGAACAACTAATAGTAAACAACTAATTATGAATGAAAAATACATACCAAAGAACAAATGCTTTGTAAGAATCGAGAACAGTGAACAATTATAACAATTCATATATGATAAAATTCAAACTCAATGATTTATTATATTATATTCATATTCATTCATTCATATATGATAAAATTCAAACAGTGAACAGTAGATTTATTATATTAAATTAATATTACAATAGATTTATTATTAAATTAATATCACAATTAGATTATTAAACTAGTCTTAAGCTACCCGCGTTGCGGGCCAGTGGGCATAACAACGTGCTACCAACGTTGAGGAGATGGGGACGTAAAAGCATGCTAAGTAGCATCGAACGAAGACCAAAACTGGGTAAAGCGTAAAAAACACGAATTTCCAACACAAAGTGACTTACGTGACGTAAAACGTAGAAGGAGTCGAATTTATAACGATGCGTATTAGAAAGTGGAGGGGGGTAAAACAAACTTAAAAGACCAAATGTGATCACCAATTACGAATGAAAAAAAAAAACCACGACTGGCCAAATGTGACTATCAAACACTGCGCTAAATTGCAACGAACGACGAACAAATCCGAGAAAAACGTAAAACAAAAACTAAAATTATTTAACCTCTGTGACACAAATTATAAAAACTAAAGTTTTGTTACAAAATGAAAAATCATAATTCCAAAAAAAGAAGACAAAAAGACAAAAAAATATAAAATTCCTCCCTATGTTATTAAAATTAAAATTGAGAGATTTGATAATAATAATAATAAGGATAAGGATAATAAAATATTTTTTATATATAATATTAAAATTGAAATTAAGAGATTTATAGATGATAATACTAATAATAATAATAATAATAATAATAATAATAATAATAATAATAATAATAATAATAATAATAATAATAATAATAATAATAATAAGGATAAGGATAATAAAATATTTTTAAATAAAAATATAATTGTGAAGTTGAAGGAGAAATTGCCACGTAGCATTAATTGTAGTCTTTTATTAATATTTAGATTAATATTAGAATTAGATTAGGATTATTTAAAATTCATATATGATTAAGAGATAAGCAAATGGTATTGGGTATATGTACCGGTCTCAAATTTACCAAACTGCTGTATTTTTTGTACCGGTTCCGCACAGGTATTCACCGGTTTTTACCCTCAACTACCGGTGCCGTACCAATACCGACCTGTACCGAACCGTGCCATACTAGGTATATTCGGTACCGGTACCCACTTTTGAGGATTTCGGTACTAGTATTTTCGGTACCGGTTGGTAACGAGCTCATCAAATCCAGTAGCAACGCAGCAATGCAAGTAGCAAATGGTATTGGGTATAGGTACCGGTCTCAAATTTACCAAATCGGTGTATTTTTTGTACCGGTTCCGCACAGGTATTCACCGGTTTTTACCCTCAAATACCGGTGACGTACCAATACCGACCTGTACTGAAACGTGCCATACTAGGTATATTCGGTACCCGTACCCACTTTTGGGGATTTCGGTACCAGTATTTTCGGTACCGGTTGGTAACGAGCTCATCAAATCCTGTAGCAACGCAGCAATGCAAGTAGCAAATGGTATTGGGTATAGGTACCGGTCTCAGATTTACCAAATCGGTGTATTTTTTGTACCGTTTTTACACAGGTATTCACCGGTTTTTACCCTCAAATACCGGTGTCGTACCAATACCGACATGTACCGAACCGTGCCATACTAGGTATATTCGGTACCGGTACCCACTTTTGGGGATTTCGGTACCAGTATTTTCGGTACCGGTTGGTAACGAGCTCATCAAATCCTGTAGCAACGCAGCAATGCAAGTAATTGCACCGTTTAGATTACTTTTCATACACACCGTAAGTAAACTGTATTTCGTTTGAATGGGGTTTTATATACACAACAACTTATTTTGCTTTCTTTTTTGTCTTTTTCTGTAATGAATGAATTGTAGCATGTAAAATTAACTTGGATATTTAGAATATTGATGAGCAAATCGTATCAAATTCTGTAAACAAACCGGTATCGTATCGGTACCAAATTTACTATACCAAATCATTTTCGGTACCAATTTGGTACCCATCTTTTGGCGTTTTCAGAATCGTTACTTTCGGTTCGACACCGGTCTAGCACCATACCTGTATTTATTGATTTTTACCTTCAAATACCATACCGTATTGTACCGAGCATTTTCGATGACGGTACCTAATTTTGATGATTTTCTTGATCGGTACTTTCACTGTCGTTACCGGTACCGAGCTCATCCATATTTTAACGTGTTAGCACCGTAATAACTGAACTGAAAACAACCAAATTTCCAACGTGTAGGGCGTGTGAGTCCTATTATTATATATTAGGTTATTTAAAATCGTTTTTTTTTTATGACGGAGTGACTATCCTTACCATGTCATTTTATTTATGTTTTGATATTCCGTATCTGTTTGTCGTTGCTGACACGCCTTTTTTAGTCATTGGGTCCCGCCGCAACGCGCGGACGAAAAATAACTAGTTAATAGTGAAAATGAGCAATGAAGAATTATCAATAAACAATTAATAATGAAAAACACAATGCTGAGAACAATTAATAATGAATCGACCTGTTTCGAACGGTTGCCAAAATCGACAAATCCCCAATTCTTGTGGCTTTTAATTCTAGGAGAAAACTATGGGAAATTATACATGTATAAGGCTAACGGGTGTCGGGGCATGGGTTGCAAGGGCAGAGCTTGACCAAAAGTTTCGCGAGGGCAGAAAGTCATGAGACCCAATTTATATATTTTATAAACATTTAGACAAAATAATTAGAGGGTGGGGAATCCTATATAATTTTAAAATTTTCAGACGAAAAATCAGAAATTTTACACTTTTAACCGAAACATTGAAGGGAGGGGACACTTGGTTCCAACTAAGTTGCACCACTAATGGGTAGGACCATCAATCAAATGCTACACTGCCCCCCTCAAGTATCCACCATGGTTCGTGTGGATTAAACCACGACAACCATGACCCTCCTTTTTCTTTTTCCAATATTTTAAGCATGCGCATGTTTAGGCTGGTGGTTAGGGTCATGACCAGACCCTTAGGATAGTGGTTTTAGATGGTGGATTAGAGGTGAGTGACATGACGCTGACGTAGCAGGTCATGGCGGTCTGAGGATCATGACCACACCATATAGCACAAATTGTTTGGCCAAAATCGCTAATTCTCGAGGGTCAAACGATCCAATAAGGTTTTTCTCATACATGTATAAGTGTATGAAGTATTGTCGGAAGCGGCGTAGGGTTTTTTACTTTTTTAGGAATATTGGATTTTAATAATCTCGACTATTTGTCGTTGGCTACCAACAGTCCCAAATTTAAAAATAACCACTGGCAGTCCCAACTATTGACATATTGGCCATAAAAAACAGGGGGTCAAAATTTTAAAACAGAAGGAACAAAAACCCCCCAACAACAAACTGTTTCAAGATTGAAACTGTTTCCAGATTCAAACATTCAACAACCTGCATCAAGATCATCCTTTTCATCTAACAAACAATTGTTTCCAGATTCAAAATTCAAAAGTATGTCACCATCTTTTTAATAAATTAATAGTGCATCATAAGCAATCCCAAACAAACAAAACACAGCACTGAGAAAATAACCAACAACAGTACACTCAATTCACCAAAATCCCAAAACAAAATTCATATAAGCACCAGCAAACCCTTACCAACAAACGCAACAACATCATCAACCGTAAAACAACCGACGAGGGTTTATGCCACATCCACCCCCTGTGCGGCGGCGTCGTCCAAGGGTTCAGCCACCGCCGCTCACACAACCACCGCCTCTAACACCAGCACCGCCAACATCGTCGGGCCACCCCCACCACCGGAAGAACCCCCCCCCCCAGAAAAACCCTAAAGAAAAACCCACCACACCGCCTTTCTCTCTCCTCGATCTGGTATACAGAAACACCACCGCACCGCCTTTCTCTCTCCTCTGTGGTGGTTTTATATCCCCGTCCGATGACGGTGAAGGTTGGGGGTCGCCGGAGAAACGAGGGGGCGCCGGAGAAACGAGGGGGCCGCCGGAGAAACGAGGGGGGCGCCGGAGTGGGTGTGGTGTTTGGGGGTCGCCGGTGTGGGGGTGTGGTGACGACAACTTGATCTCTGTAAATCAGATGAAGATTTGATGATTTCTTCATGTGATGAAAGAGAGAAATGAGAGATGAGGTTAAAATTGTGTGAAGAGAGAGAAGATGCAGACTTATAAAGAGACAAGACTTTTTGTTGAAAATAATGTAAGGTTCATTCATATGCTATGTCGTTGATATATTGGGCTCGTGTTATCGTTAGGCAGGTTGTTAAGTGTTGCATGCATTGTTTTAAGTTGTTAACGGGCTAGTCTGCATTGTCTTGGCCCATTTAGTTTGTTATTACAGTTGTTAAATCTGTTAAGGAGGTTTTGGCAGGTTGTTATAAAGCTGGAGAAGATCAAAGGGGCAAAGGGTAACTTCTTGAGGGCTGCGATCATCACCAAACGCACTTTTGGACCTAAGTGTAAAAGTTGGAGCTGGTGATATAAAAAGGAACAGTTATGCGCAGACGGTGAATCCCCCAATTATTTTCATTCTAAAATCTCTATGGCCTTGTATGCGAAACTAGGGTTCATTCAATCAGATTTCCCCAAATCTTACTATCACAATCTTGTTCAAGTATCAGGCTCTTTCGAGAAGTATCAGGAAAATGGAGGGTTTCTGGTTTATTCATTGTACTCCTGTATTGTTCAATCATCGTTCAATCATCTTGTGTATACTCTCAGTTGTTTGAGAGATTATTGTCTGGTTATACTCTCAAGTGTTCGAGAGTTTGTTTCTTGTTGTTCTTTCCAATGTGAGAGAGTTTGTTCTTCGTGTATTGATGGTCATCAATAGATGATCATCCAGGTATTTTCTGTATCATTTGTTTTTATGATTTCTGATCTCACTTATAGTGAGATCTAGGGTTTGGGGGGTGTTTTTGGTTTGGGTTAATTAATAGATTTTCGTCACCAGTTTTTGTCGCTTCTCTTCGTGTTCTGTTGTGACATCTGCGTCACTTCAACCATCAAACAAATACCAAATCAATGAAATATTGTATTTCATACTTGGGATTTGTATAAATATGTGTATCATTTGCACATATCAATTCTTGTTCGATTTCGAGCTTTAAATTGCTTTCTAGAAGGTTATACTCGAACTAATGCGTAAACGTAATCAGTTTAATGCGACAAACACTCTGGAATAGTGACATAGGCTTAACATACCTTAAATAACCTTTACATAACTTAGAGATAAGTTTTGGAAGGTTTTGGTGTGTCGAAATCAAGTTTGTTCGATAGCACGTACTATTTGTGTCAAACTGCGAAACTATACCGATTTGTATAGTAACGAACATTCCGGAACTTGATTATAAGTTAAATATACCCTAAATATCCTTTACATAGCTTAGAAATAGGCTTTGAGGGGTTCGGTATGCTAAAATAAACTTATTTGATCAATAGGGACTAAAAGCGTCAAAAAGTGCATAAGTTTGCATTTTCGCGCATATCTTACGTTCTGAATATATCCGGACATCCAAAAATTTATGTAATCATTAAAATATTTTATTTTAGTGATTGGCATGATAAATTCCATTCGTCGTTTAATTTTGATCGTTTTTGCGTTCGTTACGATTTCCGTCGTAATTAAGCGAATAACGCAACCGTACGAGCAAAAAAACCGACATCCGAGTTGTTTTTGAGCATATTTTAAGTTCCCTATACTTGAACTTCATTTTAGAGCCTTGAAATGGGGTTAATGGGGCTTAAACGTGTCAAAAATGCATCGAAAACCAAGTTTTGGGATTGCAGGGGCTAAAACTGTAATTCTGTCAAAGTTCTTAGGCCTGGGGCGTAAGCCTAAGCCTATTCTTACGCGGCCAGCGTCAGACTTACAGGTCAGAAACATTGAATCTGGACTTTGGGCTTGTTTTTGATGGTTTTGTTCATGGTTTTTCATTACCATCTGCTTGTTTTTTATGCATGTCCCCTTGTATTTGAAAACCATTTGCCCACTTGGATGGCCAAGATTGATCCCTCTTTAACAAGAAATGATCCTAACGGTTTACCGAAAACTATAAATACCCATGCCCTCATTCCATTTTCTGCACCCTTGATCTGATTAATGCTCTAAGTTGAAGCCTTTGCTTCATACCTAAGTGTTATAGATCAAGTTCTCCCTAGCTTGGACCCTTTGTAAGCTTCTTTCGTTCTTTTGTTGCTTTTCGAGCGTGAAAGTCAAACAGTGTTTAACTTTCTGCTTTAACCAGTCTTTGGTCAACACAAAGTTCGTTTGAACTTTGCAACGTGAGCGTAATCACGATGGTTATAGTCCCATGTGACTATACATACTGATTACCATGTTGATTAGGCATAGTGACGAGTCGTAGTTTCGGTCAAAATGCGTATTTATGCGTATTTTGCAACCAAACTACTCTTGGGTATCAAAACCCTTTGTTTTGATATCAAAACATGTTTTCGAACTTAGTTAAACATGTTTTGACATGTTTAGCTTGTCACTTTTTGTTTAGTGCTTGTGTAGAGTCGTAAGTCAAGCGGTCTAAACCACCGCTTAGACTTTCGAACTCGACCCGTTTGGTCGATCATTAGGATCCGACCAAGAATGTTTAGTGACCATAGTTGTATAGGGAATAACCTTCCGAGGTTATACCTTATGGTCACTTAGTTTAAGTAGTTGTATGATAGGTAGTTTATACGCCTTAGGAAAATGACCAAAATACCCTTTTCATGCATAATTGGTATTTAAGCATATGTAACATAAACTTTTGTCACTTAACTGATTATGCAACATATTTAAACATGTTTAGGCATATAATACTTGTCATAGGACTAGTTAAGCATTCCGAACGCGTTTTACGTGAACGATGCGTTAAAGTAGCGTAAGCTACCTAAACGAGTCGTAATGGGTCGAAAGCACTTAGGATAGGTTTCGATTTAGTATGTAGGCTTTGTTAAACCATATCATATGAGTTCCAATACTCATTTGGTTTACGAAACCTCATCCTATCCGATCTTCCGATTTAGGTCCGGTCTGTTAACATAGTTACTTATACTAGGTGCCGATTGATTTCCGTGATCCCTTTAGCTTTGCTTGGTTTTTATTCAAGACTTCTAAGCATCCTCAAGTGAGTATATAGTCCCCTCTTTTACCGTTTTAAACTGTTTTGGGGTGAAACACATGTGCCTACTTGTTACTTTCGTGTTTTTCATGTTTTTATATCATATACTTGCTATGTTCATTAGTACGCATATAGTACATGATTTCATTATGTTTTGCTATGTATGTTCACTTAGCATGCTAGCACATTGATTTTCATATGTTACATTTTGTTGCATATGCTCATCCAGTATATGGACACATTGTTTTACATTTTGAACCGTTTGAAGCTGTTTGATTTATGTGAATTATTTGATCCTTGTGAACCGTTTGGAACTGTTGATTTATGTGAACCATTTGGAACTGATTGATATATGTGAACCGTTTGGAACTGTTTGAACCGTTGGGTTAGGGAAGTTACTAGGTAACGGGGCGGTGTAATGTGTTAAAAGCATTGTGGATACGCCGCTGGTACTTCCTATATATAAGTGCTTTTAACACATTATATATCATTGCGTTATCTAGATCACTTGGGCAAAGGTTATCAAAACGAGGATATATTACAAGGTTTTTCTAACAATATAAACCATTCGAGTTTTATTACAAAAATAATTTACAATCTGGGTTTACTTAAACAAATGTTTTGGGTTAAGAACCATGGCTGCGAGATTTTATAAACTATAACTAACTTGATTTGAGTTGGTTAATTATGTTGCAACACTACACACTTTTCAAAACAAGGTTTTTAAATAAGGTATTGCAACATATAAACGAGCCATGAATCTGACACTCACATAAAACCTATGTACTCGCCGGCATTTTTATGCTGACGTATTTTCACATATGTTTCAGGTACCATAGTCGATGATGTTTGATGATGATATTGATGCATGCTCACATAGGAATGGACGAGGTCTTAGTGACTTAATGACAATGGAAGTTAATTTGTTCATGTTTTGTTTCTACTTTCAATATAATGTAATAAACTTAATTCAATAAAACAGAACTTTTATCCATGTGTTGTGAACAATGATTCTGTTACGACACTCCCCGATGCCGCGGTTTGTTGTTTTAACGCGGTCGGGGTGTGACAGAAAAGTTGGTATCAGAGCTCATGGTTATAGGGAATTAGGTTATTAGTAATGCTTTGACCTAGTATATAACTTTCCTAGGACCCAAACACAAGATTCTTGTGTTTAGATCTTAAAACAATACCGTCACTTATCCTTAGGTGACAACCACAATAAGAACACAAATTTCGAATCCGCTTTGAAAACCAATCATCTGTTCTAGGATGATTTATTACAAGGTTTTGAACCTTCAAAGTTTTCAAAATCTCATCAAAGTTAGGTCTTATAATGTGAACACGTGCAATCTGGAAGGGTGGATGCCTGTACTCTGAGTTTTTTGTCTAAGGCTAGAGTGTTCGTACAAATCCACATAATCGGACCAGTCACTCTTACCTGGGAACTCTTGGGGTGAGTGTTCACGTATAGGCTAAAGTATGTCTTCGCGATGCATTAATATGACCCGCTTACTTTGATTAGTCATCGTCTCATTTGTTTGCCTTAGGTAACAAACAAATGATCACAATTTTTACGCGTTGTCATCCTGTTTTGATTATCCGATAACATCTCGCTTGCTTCCTCCCATGCCTTCCATTATCTTCAAGATGCCTCTTCATCGCAACAACACTCAAATGTCCGAACCAGGTGCTACAATTGCCCAACAAATAAGCGTCGTACTCCAGAGGACCGTTGATTTAGCTATCACCATGACTCGCCTCAGGGATGAAGCCGTACAAGGGAACCGCTCCTTGGTGCAATCAATGCAACCGTCATCATCCGAATCAAATACCCTGTTTCAAATGTACCCACTGTGAACGACGGGGACATTGGGTTAAAATGTGTCGCTTTGCTATCCAAAGCAAAGCTGTTGCAAATCCTGTTGCTGCTCAACCTCCAAATTCTGTTTCATATGTCGCCTTGGCATATCTAGCACCTCAACTTCATGAGCTTTCTAACTTGTGTATCGACTTAAGCACGTCTAGTGCAAGGTTTCGAAACACCTCTCGTTACACAAATTCCAAAATCCATATAGAATCTTTCTATCCTCATAATTAGATCCTTGTGGATGATTGTCGCTCATCGGAGCCCTTAATTGAATTCTTTGTATGCTTTAATACATACATTACGATTCAATAAGGACAAAAGCCGAATTCCTATTAAGATCTTCCTGTCTTCATAGATAGATTCTTGAAAATGTTTAAAGTACCAAATGAAATCCACGGATTGGATTCCTTGTATGCTTTAAATGCCCGTGTCCAAAGATAACAAATTAAAGGTCAAATTAAACAATTACGTGATTATGTGCTTATGTGTTTTCTTTATGTTTTTGTGTGATCCGAAATTTCGTTATCCAATCCTCGTAGAATCTTCCATATCTTCGTATAAGGGATTCATAGTAGGATATCCAAAGGTACTACCTCAAATCCTTAATGGGCTTCTACGTAATAGTTAAGACCCTTGGATTGTAAAGTACTATCCCATAATTAGACCACTTGAGAGGTCTAGTTAAAAAGATTAATTCAAAAATCTGGTTGGGAATGTCATGTGATGATATAGCTGAAAAGACTCCCTAGTGGTCTATTCAAAGAGATCATTCATTTGATTTAACTAAAAGGACCCTATAGCGGTCTAGTCACATTCATCACAGGTTCGCTCATTTGATTTTCCTTCCCTTACACATTATGAAATGCACTGTGCGGAGTGTACAAGGAATTACGTAATTATGGATGCATACATAATTATGGAATTTAGTGCACAGAAACCACAGCAAGTTTTGTCATGTATCCAGAGTTAACTCTATTCATTTCCATTTCTGATGAAGCACTCCTTGAGGAAAAATGAACTAGCTATTCATTTTTCACTTCTGAAAGAATACCCGTCGAGGGAAATGAATATCCTTTTGATTATTCCTTCATTTCCATTTCTGAAGAATACCCGTTGAGGAAAATGACTCCGTCCGTTCATTTTCGTTTCTGAAGAATACCCGTCGAGGGAAACGAATACCCTTTTGATTATTCCTTCATTTCCATTTCTGAAGAATACTAGTTGAGGAAAATGACTCCGTCCGTTCGTTTTCGTTTCTGAAGAATACCCGTCGAGGGAAATGAATATCCTTTTGATTATTCCTTCATTTCCATTTCTGAAGAACCCGTTGAGGAAAATGACTCCGTCCGTTCATTTTCGTTTCTGAAGAATACCCGTCGAGGGAAACGAATATCCTTTTGATTATTCCTTCATTTCCATTTCTGAAGAATACCCGTTGAGGAAAATGACTCCGTCCGTTCATTTTCGTTTCTGAAGAATACCCGTCGAGGGAAACGAATATCCTTTTGATTATTCCTTCATTTCCATTTCTGAAGAATACCCGTTGAGGAAAATGACTCCGTCCATTCATTTTCGTTTCTGAAGAATACCCATCGAGGGAAAATGAATATCCTTTTGATTATTCCTTCATTTCCATTTCTGAAGAATACCCGTTAAGGAAAATGACTCCGTCCGTTTATTTTCGTTTCTGAAGAATACCCGTCGAGGGAAATGAATATCCTTTTGATTATTCCTTCATTTCCATTTCTGAAGAATACCCATTGAGGAAAATGACTCCGTCCGTTCATTTTTGTTTCTGAAGAATACCCGTCGAGGGAAATGAATATCCTTTTGATTATTCATTCTTTTCCATTTCTGAAGAACCCGTTGAGGAAACTGACTCTGTCCTTTCATTTTCGTTTCTGAAGAATGTCCGTTGAGGGAAATGAATATCCTTTTGATTATTCCTTCATTTCCATTTCGGAAGAATACCTGTTGAGGAAAATGACTCCGTCTGTTCATTTTCGTTTCTGAAGAATATCTGTTGAGGGAAATGAATATCCTTTTGATTATTCCTTCATTTCCATTTCTGAAGAACCCGTTGAGGAAAATGACTCCATTTGTTCATTTTCGCTTCTGAAGAATATCCGTTGAGGGAAATGACAGGATTATGCCTTGCATATCTTTGATGGGTTACTCTACGCAAATAGATAACACCCTAGATTCCATGCAAGGCAATCATTTAACACAAAGTCACAGACAGACTCCTACGAATAAATTTCGGGATAAAATTTCCTAAAGTAGGGGAGACTTTGACATCTGTGTCACCTCAACCATCAAACAAATACCAAGTCAATGAAATATTGTATTTCATACTTGGGATTTGTATAAATATGTGTATCATTTGCACATATCAATTATTGTTCGATTTCGAGCTCTAAATCGCTTTCTAGAAGGTTATACGCGAACTGATGCGTAAACGTAATCAGTTTAATGCGACAAACACTCTGGAATAGTGACATAGGCTTAACATACTTTAAATAACCTTTACATAACTTTGAAATAAGTTTTGGAAGGTTTGGTGTGTCAAAATCAAGTTTGTTCGATAGCAAGGACTATTTGTGTCAAACTGCGAAACTATACCGATTTGTATAGTAACGAAATTTCGGAACTTGATCATAAGTTAAACATACCCTAAATATCCTTTACATAGCTTAGAAATTGTCACACCCCCAAAATCCACCTGCGGATAACACCCGCTTCGGGGGCGTGACTGACCAGGATCCAGCCACCAATTATACCGAATACTTAAGTTGATAACAAAAGTAATACTTACTATTCATAAGCTTAGCAAATATTAAGTTCAGAGTTTAAAGTT
Organism: Helianthus annuus; assembly: GCF_002127325.2. NCBI lineage: Eukaryota > Viridiplantae > Streptophyta > Magnoliopsida > Asterales > Asteraceae > Helianthus > Helianthus annuus. Next base: position 87,490,968 of record NC_035439.2, on the reverse strand, counting down.
TTAAGTTCCAAAACAGTATTAAGTAGCGGAAGCATAAGTACGGTAGTTTAAAACAAAGTTCATGATTCAAAATAAGGTAACACCCAACACAAGGGTGAACAGACACTACACGTTCCCAAGCTGCAAGCTCCTTCGTCACTGGTTACCTGCAAAGCATGCAGTAAGGGGTCAACAATAATGCTGAGTGAGTTCACTAGTTGTCCAGTTTTAATTTCCAAAAACTTTGTTTCACCGGTTAATTTATCCGTTTATACATGCCATGGGGAGCTACCCCAAAAGTTAGCGACTAAACTGTTTTTCCAATACCGAACACTAGGTAACCGTTGCGTATCCGCAGGATGCCCCGATGTCAATGTTCTATCATCATTGACGGATTTCTGAGTACATTAGTTCACGACCGTCCCAAACCAGGGCACGGTGTGAGGCTGGTAAACACCTAAATAGCGCTATCAACTAATAACCCGTTCGCCTAACCCGGCGACTAATCGGTATTTGTAGTAGGGACTTAAGTGATAGAGTTTCGTTTAGTGCCGTTAGTTGCAATCCGTATAAACAGTAATTAACCAAACGGTTTCCCAATACCCGGGAAGGAAAAGTAAGTTTTGTTCCCAATAACTAGGGAAGGTATGTAAATGGTATCCCCTTTTACCAGGGGATAGGGTTGTTAGTCTCGTGTCCCAAACCACCGGGACGCATGCTTTTAAGTTGTGAACTCACCTTGGGTTGCTCGGTAGGTTTAGGTTACTTGTCAATCACGTTGGTCACCACGTCCTAACATGGTTACCGGTATAGGTCAGGTTCGGTATACAAGCATTCACGTAAAAACACATACGGGCACGTAACATACATACAGGTAAACAGTCATGGGGTTAATGAGCCGGCCCTAACAGTAACACAGTCAAACAGAACACAACATCACAAAGTCCATTTAACAGATAGTCCAACACAGAATGGCCCAATAACTAAAATGAACAGCCCACTCGCAACCAGCTGGTCTTGAGTCGCAACCAGGTGGTTTCGGCTTGTCACGCTATGGTTGCGAGTCGCAACCGTGGTCTCGAGTCATCACGTTTTGGTTGCGAGTCGCAACGGCGTGGTCTCGAGTCGCAATCTCGAGGTTTCGACTTGTCATGCTTTGGTTGCGAGTCGCAACCGTGTGGTTTCGAGTCGGAATGCTGTGATTGCGAGTCGTAATGTCGTCGTTGCGAGTCGTAATCTGTCACTTTCATGTACACGTGATGATGCAGAAAAGACAGTCCAAATTGTACACATAAACTCAGACCCAGATTAGGAAACTACCAATAAGATTTCTACAAACACTTTTCCTCATTTGACCATTAAACCATATAGATCAAACTTTGCCATTTTAAATCTTCAAACCATCTTTAACTAGTTCATCAAGTTCATAGTTTCTAGGGTTTTCACCTTAACAAAATCATACATTTACTTGCACCAAAACTCACATATTACAACAAGATTGTTATTGCAAGAACAAAGAACATACAATATATATATATAAATATCCGAAACTTATGTTTAACAACATCATCTTAGCAAGAACTTTAAAGCATAGTATAGTTGGCCATGAACACTTGTAAACTACCATTATCAAGTCATTTTCAAACATGTCACCATATATATATTCAATCTTTACAAAACAACCTAAAGATCATGCATAAAATTACTAACAAAACATTTTTCTAGTTTATTAATCACACATAATTTCTATGCACAAAAGATAACACAAAAGGTAGTACTAACCGGTTATGAAAGGAGGAGCCGAAAACAAAGAAAAGAGAACCGAGAAGATGGTATGTCCGAGTGATAGTCTTGACCGAGTTTCTTGTCCGGGATCTTTGCTTGAACCGAAAAGAGAAGGAGAGAAGTGGTGTTTGTAGAGGGTTTCTAGTGAGAGAGTTCAAGGAGGGTTTGTGTGTGTAAAATGAAAGAAGTGGGGGAAAGGTGGGAATTTATACAAGGGGTTTTCGGGTTGGGCTTGGGGTTTCGGCCCAAACCGGTTTTGGCTCAACGGCCCACTCGAGACCGAGTGGCCCACTCGCAACCGCCCGGTTGCGAGTCATGGTCTCGGGTCGTGGTTTCGGCTCTTATATATATATATACAATACATACATACATCACATATCATGCGCAAAGGTCACGTTTTCATTTAATAATATTTATATACACAAGATATTACAAAGCGTTCGTATGGAAAAACCTCGAGTGTCACATTATCCCCAAGTTTTAAGAACTTTCGTCCCGAAAGTTGAAGCAGCCACTGCCAAGCTAGCGTGTTTTAACGGGGTGTCACATCATCCCCCCGTTAGTTTGGAATTTCGTCCCGAAATTCGGTTGTAGCTTCAGTGCTGGGGTTTTCGTTTGGGAATAACTGGGGATACTTGGACTTCATCTGGTCCTCCCGCTCCCAGGTAAACTCTGGGCCGCGCCGTGAGTTCCAACGAACTCGTACAAGGGGTATCTGGCTACGTTTGAGGGTTTTGATCTCTCGATCCGTGATCTCAATTGGTTCCTCAGTAAAGTGTAGCTGTTCATCAATAGTCAGTTCCTTAAAAGGAATCACAAGTGTTTCATCCGACAAACACTTCTTCAAGTTAGATACGTGAAAAACGTTGTGCACTGCACTCAGCTCTGCAGGCAGGTTCAATCTATAAGCAACCTTACCGATTTTCTCGGTAATTTCGAATGGTCCAACATACCGTGGATTCAGCTTGCCCCGTTTACCGAAACGGACCACACCCTTCCAGGGTGAGACTTTAAGTAGAACCCGGTCCCCGACCTGGAATTCTAACGGTTTCCTACGCTTGTCAGCGTAGCTTTTCTGACGGTCACGAGCTGCCGCCATGCGTTGCCTGATTTGGGAAATCTTTTCTGTTGTATCTACTACCAGCTCTGGGCCTGTGAGTTGACTATCACCGACTTCCGCCCAGCAAAGAGGTGATCGGCATTTACGACCGTACAATGCCTCAAAAGGTGCCGCCTGAATGCTAGTGTGGTAGCTGTTATTGTAGGAGAATTCCACTAGCGGTAGATGCTTCTCCCAGTTCTTGCTAAAATCGATCACACATGCTCTAAGCATGTCTTCCAGGGTTTGGATGGTGCGTTCAGACTGCCCATCCGTCTGCGGGTGATAAGCGGTGCTCATGTCCAAACGTGAGCCAAAGGATTTGTGCATAGTTTGCCACAATTCGGAAGTAAAACGAGCGTCTCGGTCGGAAATAATAGAAGTTGGCACCCCGTGCCTGGAGACTACTTCCTTTAAATAGATTTCTGCCAAGGTTGAGAACTTGTCTGTTTCCTTAATGGCCAGAAAGTGTGCAGACTTAGTCAAACGATCTACTATCACCCAAATAGTATCATTCCCGCGTTGAGATCTAGGTAGCCCTGTAACAAAATCCATGGAAATCTGTTCCCATTTCCATTTCGGGATTTCGGGTTGCTGTAGTAGGCCTGCTGGTTTCTGATACTCGATCTTGACTCTTGCGCAGGTCAAACATTTGCCAACGTAGGCTGCTATGTGGGCTTTCATGCCAGGCCACCAGTAAGTGGTTCTTAAGTCGTGGTACATCTTATCTGAACCAGGATGTACTGAATAACGGGACTTATGAGCTTCGTCCATCACAAGCTCTCGTAGATCTCCGTAAAGTGGGACCCAAATGCGCCCTGCTACATAGTAGGCGCCGTCCTCTTTCTGTTCTAGTTGCTGTCTCGATCCTCGCAGGGACTCAGCCCTGATGTTTTCCGGTTTCAGAGCTTCAATCTGAGCATTTCGAATCTGGGTAGGGAGACTAGACTGGATGGTAAGTTGTAATGCTCGCACGCGCTTTGGTACAGTGTCTTTCCGGCTGAGGGCGTCTGCCACAACATTGGCCTTGCCCGGATGGTACTTGATGGCGCATTCATAATCATTCAGAAGTTCAACCCATCGACGTTGTCGCATGTTTAATTCTTTCTGCTTAAAGATATGCTCGAGACTCCTGTGATCGGTGTAAATGGTGCACTTGGTACCGTACAGGTGATGTCTCCATATCTTAAGCGCAAATATCACTGCTCCCAGTTCCAAGTCGTGTGTTGTGTAGTTCCTTTCATGCGTCTTAAGTTGTCGAGAGGCGTAAGCAATAACTTTCTCGCGTTGCATCAACACGCAACCGAGCCCATGAATAGACGCATCGCAGTACACCACAAAGTCGTCCGTTCCTTCAGGTAACGAGAGAATAGGAGCACTGCAGAGGTTATCTTTAAGTTTCTGAAACGCGGTTTCCTGAGCTTCTTTCCACTTGTAGGTGACGCCTTTCTGAGTGAGCGTAGTGAGGGGTTGTGCAATCTTTGAGAATCCCTGAATGAATCTGCAGTAGTAACCTGCCAATCCCAAAAATTGGCGAACTTCAGTCGGAGTCTTAGGGGTAGGCCAATTCTTTATAGAGTCGATCTTAGCTGGGTCGACGTGGATTCCATCCTTGTTAACCACGTGCCCAAGGAAATGGACTTCTCGAAGCCAGAAGTCGCACTTCGAGAACTTGGCGTACAGTTGCTCGTTGCGAAGGAGTTCGAGGATAAGTCGTAGGTGCTGTTCATGCTCTTCCTGACTTTTCGAATAGATCAAGATGTCGTCTATAAACACGATCACAAATTTGTCGAGGTAGGGTTTGCATACCCGGTTCATGAGATCCATGAACACTGCAGGGGCGTTGGTCATTCCAAAGGGCATAACGAGGAATTCATAATGACCATATCGAGTTCTGAATGCAGTCTTGGAAATATCTTCATTACGGACCCTTAACTGATGGTAGCCTGACCGCAGGTCAATCTTAGAGTAGTAGCTCGATCCTTGCAGTTGATCAAACAAATCGTCGATTCGCGGGAGAGGGTAACGATTCTTGATGGTAACCTTGTTCAGTTCACGATAATCAATGCACATTCGGAACGTGCCATCCTTCTTCTTAACAAAGAGTACCGGTGCTCCCCAGGGTGATGAACTAGGACGGATAAATCCTTTATCCAAAAGTTCCTGTAGTTGAGTAGAGAGTTCCTTCAATTCTGCGGGGGCTAGTCGATAAGGCGCACGAGCTATAGGTGCTGCTCCGGGAGCTAGCTCGATTTGGAATTCGACCTGACGATGGGGAGGGAGTCCAGGTAATTCCTCAGGAAATACCTCGGGGTAGTCACGTACTACTGGAAAGTCTTCAATCCTCTTTTCCTTTTCCTGCGTGCTGGTAACAAGTGCTAAGATAGCGGTGTGCCCTTTTCGTAGACACTTCTGGGCTTTCAAGAACGAGATAACGCCGGAGATTTCTCCACTTTTGCCACCTTGTACAATGAGGGGTTTGCCAGAACGGCGAGGAATACGAACTGCTTTCTCTTGACAGAGGATCTCAGCGCGATGCTTGGATAACCAATCCATACCAATAACGACGTCGAAGCTTCCAAGAGTAACAGGGAAAAGGTCGATACTAAATGTCTGACCAGACAACTCTAGTTTGCAGCCTTTGACAACATGTGAGGCCTCGATGTTTCTACCATTAGCTAACTCGACGATATGAGGAGAACTTAGTAACGAAAGCGGACGCTTAAGCTTCTTACTAATACGTAGGGATACATAACTAGCATCGGCACCGGAATCAAATAACACAGAAACATAACGGTCATCGAGTAGGAACTTACCAGCCACGACATTGGGGTCATTCCTTGCTTCTCCAGCTCCAATCACAAAAGCTCTTCCTCTAGCACCATTCCCAGCATTGTTGTTCTGATTGTTGTTCCCAGCTCCCTGATTATTGTTGCGGTTCTGATTCAGTTCAGGGCAATCCTTCTTAAAGTGCCCCTCAGCTCCACACTTAAAACATGCCCGGTTGTTTCCCTGCTGCTGTTGGGGTTGTTGCTGATTCTGTCTAGCTGGGAATTGACTTCTACAATCCTTGGCTTCGTGCCCCATCTTGTGGCATCGCTGACACTGGCCCTTGTTACATGCCCCATTGTGGTGCTTGTTACACTTGTTGCACTTAGGGTAGCTTCCTCGGTAGCCACCCTGTTGTTGAGTGCCCTTGTTGTTTTCAGTTTTCCTTTGTTGTGCTGGGGCCTGAGTGGGGTTAGCATCCTTGCTTTGACTTCCTTCCCACTTACGCTTGCTGTCACTAGAAGTTCCGACAGTAGCACTGATCCTTTTGGGCAACCTGCCCTCTTCCACAGCCTGATCAGTGAGTTTGTGAGCAAGTCGAACGATCGGCTGAATGGTAGTGTGGTTGGCTGAAGTAACATGGCTTCGAATTTCTGGAGCCAAACCTTTGATATATAGTTCGATCCTTCGGTACATTGGTCGTGACATGTTCGGGCAGAGAGCAGCATAGTCATTGGACAACTTGGTGTAGGTTTCAATCTCTGACCCAACCATCTTGAGTTCATAGTACTCGTTCTCAAGCTTGTGGATGTCATCCCGGTGACAGTATTCATCCTTAATCATATCCTTGAAATCCTCCCATGCGGTAGCATTAGCAGTTTCCAAACCAAACATCTGAATCTGCGCCTTCCACCAAGAAAGCGCGCTTCCTTCAAGTGTAGCAGTAGCAAATTTCACCCAATTTGCAGGGGGACACTCGCAAACAGCAAAAACAGCTTCAATTTTCTCAATCCAATGCAGAAGACCTATGGCACCCTCAGTGCCGTTGAAAGGGAGAGGCTTGCAATCCATGAAAGTTTTGAAAGTACACACTGGTGGTTGCGCAGGTGCATGCTGACCTGTTCGTGAGAAGCGAAGCGTATAGGTTTAGAGGCGAAAAGTCGATGTGGCGGTAGGATCTAAACATCCTAAAACAACGAGCTTACCTATAGGGTGAGCTGCAAAAGCCGCAGCCACTGTGTTGAGCAGGTTAGTGAACTGAGCCTGCGTCATGTTAATGTTTCCCCTTCCACGTCCACTCATTGTCTTCATAACCAGAAAACACAGTATGAGTGTGATGTCGTAGTGTAGCGAGAATGAGATAGAAGAGAGAGGTGTATCTATCTAGTTAGGCACACTAGTACGTATAGCATAATAGGAAACATAAGTAAGCAACAAGTAAACACTGGTCCGAGCTATGAGGTCAAAAGTGTTGAGCCTTGCACTTGGAGTGTAGTGTCGTCGCGAGTCACGGGTTATAGTCTGGTTTTCTCCAAAAAGATTCTTTTTCCCTTTTTAAAACCAAGTTCACTATAACCAATGGCTCTGATACCAATCTGTCACACCCCCAAAATCCACCTGCGGATAACACCCGCTTCGGGGGCGTGACTGACCAGGATCCAGCCACCAATTATACCGAATACTTAAGTTGATAACAAAAGTAATACTTACTATTCATAAGCTTAGCAAATATTAAGTTCAGAGTTTAAAGTTTTAAGTTCCAAAACAGTATTAAGTAGCGGAAGCATAAGTACGGTAGTTTAAAACAAAGTTCATGATTCAAAATAAGGTAACACCCAACACAAGGGTGAACAGACACTACACGTTCCCAAGCTGCAAGCTCCTTCGTCACTGGTTACCTGCAAAGCATGCAGTAAGGGGTCAACAATAATGCTGAGTGAGTTCACTAGTTGTCCAGTTTTAATTTCCAAAAACTTTGTTTCACCGGTTAATTTATCCGTTTATACATGCCATGGGGAGCTACCCCAAAAGTTAGCGACTAAACTGTTTTTCCAATACCGAACACTAGGTAACCGTTGCGTATCCGCAGGATGCCCCGATGTCAATGTTCTATCATCATTGACGGATTTCTGAGTACATTAGTTCACGACCGTCCCAAACCAGGGCACGGTGTGAGGCTGGTAAACACCTAAATAGCGCTATCAACTAATAACCCGTTCGCCTAACCCGGCGACTAATCGGTATTTGTAGTAGGGACTTAAGTGATAGAGTTTCGTTTAGTGCCGTTAGTTGCAATCCGTATAAACAGTAATTAACCAAACGGTTTCCCAATACCCGGGAAGGAAAAGTAAGTTTTGTTCCCAATAACTAGGGAAGGTATGTAAATGGTATCCCCTTTTACCAGGGGATAGGGTTGTTAGTCTCGTGTCCCAAACCACCGGGACGCATGCTTTTAAGTTGTGAACTCACCTTGGGTTGCTCGGTAGGTTTAGGTTACTTGTCAATCACGTTGGTCACCACGTCCTAACATGGTTACCGGTATAGGTCAGGTTCGGTATACAAGCATTCACGTAAAAACACATACGGGCACGTAACATACATACAGGTAAACAGTCATGGGGTTAATGAGCCGGCCCTAACAGTAACACAGTCAAACAGAACACAACATCACAAAGTCCATTTAACAGATAGTCCAACACAGAATGGCCCAATAACTAAAATGAACAGCCCACTCGCAACCAGCTGGTCTTGAGTCGCAACCAGGTGGTTTCGGCTTGTCACGCTATGGTTGCGAGTCGCAACCGTGGTCTCGAGTCATCACGTTTTGGTTGCGAGTCGCAACGGCGTGGTCTCGAGTCGCAATCTCGAGGTTTCGACTTGTCATGCTTTGGTTGCGAGTCGCAACCGTGTGGTTTCGAGTCGGAATGCTGTGATTGCGAGTCGTAATGTCGTCGTTGCGAGTCGTAATCTGTCACTTTCATGTACACGTGATGATGCAGAAAAGACAGTCCAAATTGTACACATAAACTCAGACCCAGATTAGGAAACTACCAATAAGATTTCTACAAACACTTTTCCTCATTTGACCATTAAACCATATAGATCAAACTTTGCCATTTTAAATCTTCAAACCATCTTTAACTAGTTCATCAAGTTCATAGTTTCTAGGGTTTTCACCTTAACAAAATCATACATTTACTTGCACCAAAACTCACATATTACAACAAGATTGTTATTGCAAGAACAAAGAACATACAATATATATATATAAATATCCGAAACTTATGTTTAACAACATCATCTTAGCAAGAACTTTAAAGCATAGTATAGTTGGCCATGAACACTTGTAAACTACCATTATCAAGTCATTTTCAAACATGTCACCATATATATATTCAATCTTTACAAAACAACCTAAAGATCATGCATAAAATTACTAACAAAACATTTTTCTAGTTTATTAATCACACATAATTTCTATGCACAAAAGATAACACAAAAGGTAGTACTAACCGGTTATGAAAGGAGGAGCCGAAAACAAAGAAAAGAGAACCGAGAAGATGGTATGTCCGAGTGATAGTCTTGACCGAGTTTCTTGTCCGGGATCTTTGCTTGAACCGAAAAGAGAAGGAGAGAAGTGGTGTTTGTAGAGGGTTTCTAGTGAGAGAGTTCAAGGAGGGTTTGTGTGTGTAAAATGAAAGAAGTGGGGGAAAGGTGGGAATTTATACAAGGGGTTTTCGGGTTGGGCTTGGGGTTTCGGCCCAAACCGGTTTTGGCTCAACGGCCCACTCGAGACCGAGTGGCCCACTCGCAACCGCCCGGTTGCGAGTCATGGTCTCGGGTCGTGGTTTCGGCTCTTATATATATATATACAATACATACATACATCACATATCATGCGCAAAGGTCACGTTTTCATTTAATAATATTTATATACACAAGATATTACAAAGCGTTCGTATGGAAAAACCTCGAGTGTCACAGAAATAGGCTTTGAGGGGTTCGGTATGCTAAAATAAACTTATTTGATCAATAGGGACTAAAAGCGTCAAAAAGTGCATAAGTTTGCATTTTCGAGCATATCTTACGTTCTGAATACATCCTGACATCCAAAAATTTATGTAATCATTAAAATAATTTATTTTAGTGATTGGCATGATAAAGTTCCATTCGTCGTTTAATTTTGATCGTTTTTGTGTTCGTTACGATTTCCGTCGTAATTAACCGAATAACGCAACCGTACGACCAAATGAACCGACATCTGAGATAATTTTTGAGCATATTTTAAGTTCCCTATACTTTAACTTCATTTTAGCGCCTTGAAATGGGGTTAATGGGGCTTAAACGTGTCAAAAATGCATCGAAAACCAAGTTTTGGGCTTGCAGGGGCTAAAACTGTAATTCTGTCAAAGTTCTTAGGTTTGGGCGTAAGCCTAAGCCTATTCTTATGCGGCCAGCGTCAGACTTACAGGTCAGAAACATTGAATCTGGACTTTGGGCTTGTTTTTGATGGTTTAGTTCATGGTTTTTCTTTACCATCTGCTTGTTTTTGATGGTTTATCACGTCCCCTTGTATTTGAAAACCATTTGCCCACTTGGATGGGCAAGATTGATCCCTCTTTAGCAAGAAATGATCCTAACGGTTTACCAAAAACTACAAATACCCATGCCCTCATTCCATTTTCTGCACCCTTGATCTGATTAATGCTCTAAGTTGAAGCCTTTGCTTCATACTTGAGTGTTATAGATCAAGTTCTCCCTAGCTTGGACCCTTTGTAAGCTTCTTTCGTTCTTTTATTGCTTTTCGAGCGTGAAAGTCAAACAGTGTTTGACTTTCTACTTTGACCAGTCTTTGGTCAACACAAAGTTCGTTTGAACTTTGCAACATGAGCGTAATCACGATGGTTATAGTCCCGTGTGACTATACATGCTGATTACCACATTGATTAGGCATAGTGACGAGTCGTAGTTTCGGTCAAAATGCGTACTTATGCGTATTTTGCAACCAAACTACTCTTGGGTATCAAAACCCTTTGTTTTGATATCAAAACCTATTTTCTAACTTAGTTAAACATGTTTTGACATGTTTAGCTCGTCACTTTTTGTTTAGTGCTTGTGTAGAGTCGTAAGTCAAGCGGTCTAAACCACCGCTTAGACTTTCGGGACGAAATTTCCTAAAGTAGGGTAGACTGTGACACCTATGTCACTTCAACCATCAAACAAATACCAAACCAATGAAATATTGTATTTCATACTTGGGATTTGTAAAAATATGTGTATCGTTTGCACATATCAATTCTTGTTCGATTTCAAGCTTTAAATCGCTTTCTAGAAGGTTATACGCGCACGGATGCGTAAATATAACCAGTTTAATGCAATGAACACTCCGGAATAGCGAAATAAGCTTAACATACCTTAAATAACCTTCACATAACTTAGAAATAAGTTTTGGATGGTTTGGTGTGTTGAAATCAAGTTTGTTCGATCGCAGGGACTAATTGTGTCAAACTGCGAAACTATACCGATTTGTATAGTAACGAACATTCCGGGACTTGACCATAACTTAAACATACCCTAAATATCCTTTACATAGCTTAGAAATAGGCTTTGAGGGGTTCGGTGTGCTAAAATAAACTTTATTGATCAATAGGGACTAAAAGAGTCAAAAAGTGCATGAGTTTGCATTTTCGCGCATATCTTACGTTCTGAATATATCCGGAAATCCAAACATTTATGTAAACATTAAAATATTTTATTTTAGTGTTTGGCATGATAAAATTTCATTCATCGCTTGATTTGGATCGTTTTTTGCATTCGTTACGACTTCCGTCGTAATTAACCGAACAACGCAACCGTACGACCAAACGAGCCGACATCCGAGATATTTTTGAGCATGTTTTGAGTTCCCTATACTTTAACATCATTTTAGAGCCTTGAAATGAGGTTAACGGGGCTTAAACGTGTCAAAAACACCTCAAAATGCATGTTTCTCAAGTTCAGGGACCAAACTGCAATTCTGTGATAGTTAAGCCAGGCGGCCCGCGTAAGCTATATGTAAATCTTACGCGGCCCGCGTGAGAGGCCCAGTTCAGCAGAATGTTGTTAACAGCTTGATCCAGCTGTTCCTCACACTTGCACATGGTTTTTATGAATCTATGGGCTAATTTTGATGGTTTTTGAGTACCCCTAGTATTACAAAACCATTTGCCACCTTGTACGGTCCAGATTGAAGCATGACTCCTGAGGAACGATCCTAACGGTGGTCCATTTCCTATAAATACCCACCATAGTTCTTGCAATCCTCACTCAAATCTGATCTAAGATGCTCTAAGTTGAGGCCTTTGCTTCATACCTGAGCTACTTGGATCAAGATTTGCTTGCGGGGACCTTTGTAAGTATTCATTCGTTCTTTTATCGCTTTTCGAGTCCGAAAGTCAAAATGTGTTTGACTTTCTGCATTGACCAGTTTATGGTCAACGCGAAGTTCGTTTGAACTTCATAACGTGAACGTAATCACGATGGTTATAGTCCCTAGTGACTATACCTACTGATTACCACGTTATCTAGGTTTAGTGACGAGTCGTAGTTTCGGCCAAAATGCATATTCTCGCGTATTTTGTAACCAACCTACTTTTAGGTATCAAAACCGTTTGTTTTGATACCAAACCTGCTTTCTAACTTAACTAAACATGTTTTATCATGTTTAGCTCGTCACTTTTAGATTAGTGCTTATGTAGAGTCGTAAGTCAAGCAGTCTAATCAACCGCTTAGCCTTTCGAACTAGACCCATTTGGTCGATCATTAGGATCCAACCAAACATGTTTAGTGACCATAGTTGCATAGGGAATAACCTTCCGAGGTTGTACCTTATGGTCACTTCGTTTAAGTAGTTGTATGATAGGTAGTTTATATGCCTTAGGAAAATGACCAAAATGCCATTTTTATGCATAATTGATATTTAAGCATATGTAACCCAAACTTTTGTCACTTAACTGATTATGCAACAAAATTAAACATGATTAGGCATATAATACTTGTCATAGGACTAGTTAGGCGGTCCGAACGCGTTTTACGCGAACGACGCGTTAAACTAGCGTAAGCTACCTAAACGGGTTGTGATGGGTCGTAAGTGTCACACCCCCAATTTCTACGTGTCACCGGTGGGCCCGGTGCGGGGTATGGTGACGTAGTTGGCATCATCATAGACAAACAACACAATATAATAATGCACAGCGGAAGCAGAAATAGATTCATTTCAACTTTAAATAAAATGTAATATTAAATATCACGAGTAGTTGAAACGGATCCACAGGCGGATCAAATAAAATAAGATAATTGTTCAACAGTTTTATTGTCGTCCGAGCTTGCGAGACTATTGTGGACGCTCTAGGAAACAGCCAGCCTAGTACGTGTAGTACCTGCACTTAACCTTTTGGGAAAATATGTCAGTTTACACTGGTAAATACAAATTAACTGACTCATTTTGAAAATGATTGAAAATTGATTTAAATGCACATGGCATAAAAATATTTTTATAACTTGGGCTAATTATGCAATATAATCTTGTGAACGAATTACATGTTACTCGTGCGTTCAGTAGCCCGGGATCTTTTCCGGGTTAAAGATTAATAGACACACCACATTAAAGAGTTATACACGACGGGTGTACGCCTACACCCCGTGCTCTGGTCGTGGCCATCTCGTAAGATAATGCCAAGGATATCCGGGACATGGTCATTAACCCCCCAAAGGCTTAAAGTAAAACAAGACTGTTTAAATGAGCCGATCAAAATTATTCAATTGAACACCCAAGGGTGCAAGATTTTGTACGCTCGATCAAGCGGTATTCTATATACCGTAACCCAAGCCCGTATAGGGAAAATAAGTTAAAAGTATTTACCTGAGTAAGTATGAATCACAATTGGCAAGTGAGGGTAGCTTTTACTGGGCCTCCTATTCTGGAACAAAGGTTTATAATAACCTATTAGATTCCTAACGGGTCTTTTATTTAAGCCTAAGCTTAGACCGGTTAGTTTAAGGACGATACGGTTCAAGCGCACGATTAAGCGAAGACCGGATAGAATATGATTTAGACCCGACAAGTTTGAATACTTGTATAATATGGGTATACTAAATACATTCTGGATTTTGAGACAAAAATGATAACGTTTGACCCGTTTTGGTCAATTTATGCAAACTAGTTACATAAACCGAACCGAGCGCTAAAAGAGCGTTACGGGTAGTCAAAAGAGTCATATGCAAGTTCCCTGATATAATATGCTTTAAATATGTTATAATATCAGCAAGTTATGTTTCCATTATGCCCCGAATGGATTAAAACTCAATTTATGCCTTATAAGGGCATTTTGGTCATTTAAAAAGATTATAAAAGGGTTAAATTGGAAATCTGAGTTACAGGTCTGATTTATACAGTAAATATACTTAATTTGACATATTATAACAGTAGGGTATGACCCATATACAAAACTTATCATTTAAAATCAAACTATGCACCGTAGGGGTATTTTAGTAATTTCACAAGGGCTAAAAATGTCAAAACTGGAAATCTGAGTTCAAAATCTTATACTTACTGTTGTTATATGAAAATATGCTAAATACATCAGTAGGTATAATCCTTATATTTTTAATATGGGTATAACGCATACTATGCGTTAAAAACGCTTAAAAGGCGATTTTAGAGCCGTTTCCGGGTTTTCAAAAGAAAGCTGAGATTTTTATATTTCCAGAATGCTCAAAATAATTTATTTAACAAATAAAATCAGTAGAAAAAGGTTTGGGGTCAAAAGGATTTATAGAACTCATTTTATGGCTTAAAAGGTCAAAACTGGCATTAACCGAATCAACTTAGCGACCTATGATACGATCAGCCAAAAATTAAATAAAAATCATCAAAAATCCCAAAATATTATATAACATCAGTGGGTAAAAAGTTTTATATCAAAAAGTGGCCTTAAATAGGTTATACGCTAAATGCGCCGTTTATTTAACATAAAGCTATAGTTTTACGATATCGGCCATAACTCAAAATCTGGACCTCCAACTGATCTCAAATTTTCGGTGCAAGTTTATAAATCAGAAATAAAGGTTTCTACTCTTTCACTTTTCCAAAAATCACGTTTTATAACAAAAAGGGCAAAATAGTCAACTTTAAGCATAAATCGGAAACATGCATATGAATCGGTTAAACATAGACTCAAGTTGTAAAAATTCCAGAGAGTTACACATAAATAAAAATGGTCAAAAATATACTCTAATACAGATCTCAAACATGCATGCACGGATCCGAATTGAGAGTCAACGAAAAAGTCGTTTTATAAGACTTTCGGTTCCGATCCGAGTTTATACTAAAGATTGTCGAGTTGATTATGATAAAACACATTCTTACATTCATTATAAAGCTATTTTTGATGATCAAACTGATTGCATGTCATCTACATTACCATTTATGCTATATTTTGCAAAAACAAGTTCTGTTGACTTTTTAAGAACAACTTTGACTCGACAAATAGCATGCTTAGAGTGGGAATCAGAGAATACCCTTTTGAGGGTTTGTTTCCCACATAAATACCAACTTATAGGTACTTTCAATTTGAGAAATGACTGAGCCAAATTCGTTTAATCGAAAAGTCAAACTATATTTACTATGGATTGACTTTTTGCTAATAATCTATGATAGAACGAATTAGAGAGGGTTATGAATGCTTACAAAGGTCCTAATGAAGCCTAGATAGGACTTGGAAGTAGCCTTGCCGATCAGAATGCTCCTGGAATGCCTTGTGAATTCTTGCAAGTTTGCTAGTGTTCTTGTTCACTACTCAAGACCCTCAAAAGTGAACAATTGATCTGATTTATGGAGTTTCAGATGTTTATGAGAAGTCCACAAGTGTCCTACTTTGCATGTAAGCTTATTGGAGGGCTTGGGAGGTGGAGAAAGCTGGCAACCACTCAAGAATTGGACCCAAAATGGCCACTGTTCGCGAAACTGATGCTGGGCGTGGGTCGCGGCCCGCGTCAGTCTGCCCAGGCGGGCCGCCTGGGTCTGCTGATCCACCAACTTTTGTTAAATATTGCAGTTTAGTCCCTGTTCTTCGTAAACGAGATTTTTGCTGCTTATCTTGACTCGTAAACCCTCAAACTTGATTTTTAGGAACCTTGGGACATTTACCAACATGGTAATGTCCTCGGTTAACTTTGCGCTCACCCGAAAAGCCATGAAATTTGTCGTTGACGCTTTTAACCCCTCAAGTACGGTTTTGGCCATAACTTTCTTATACGATAACGAAACTTCATGAAATTTTTACCACATATTCTAGTGAGTATATTCTAGCATTACAAAGCTTCGGGGCTGCCAAAAGTTCACTCAGAGGTATAAATTCAACATGTTGACACTTTTAGTCCCTATAGTTTGTAATTCCTCACTTTCGTGCATTTTCCGCTTCGTATGATCCATGATCCATCCGTTTAGGGTTATAAACATTATGTAGGGTTATCATGGAGTCTATTTATCCATTGTTGACACTTTGGACCCTTACGTTCCATAGTTTTCACTGTTTGTCAACTTTAGTCCCTCTAAAGTATGTTTTCGCATATGCAAAGCCTATGACACGTGTCAATGCATTATTGGACGTAATTTTTCGAGGTGTTACATCCCCACCCCCTTAAAAGAAATCTCGACCTCGAGATTTACTGGAACAAATGAGGATATTTTTCCTTCATCGTGGATTCCACTTCCCACGTGTATTCGGGACCTCTACGGGCATCCCACTTGACCTTAACAATAGGTATGTACTTTCTCCGGAGCTTCTTAACCTGTCGATCCTCAATCGACAATGGTTTTTCCACGAACTTCAAACTCTCATCTATGTGTATATCCGTATGCGGTATGACCAGTTATTCGTCAGCGAAACACTTCTTCAGATTACAGATATGGAACACATTATGAATAGCGCTAAGTTCTTCAGGCAAGTTTAACTTATAAGCAACCGACCCGACACGTTCGACAATCTCGAAAGGTCCTATGTATCTCGGGCTTAGCTTGCCTTTCTTACCAAATCGCATCACCCCCTTCCAGGGCGATACCTTAAGCAATACTTTATCACCTACATCGAAGTGAAAATCTTTGCGCTTAGGATCCGCATAACTCTTCTGCCTATCCCTGGCAGCTTTCAAACGATCGCGAATCTAAACGATCTTGTCCATCGTCTCAAAAACGATTTCTGGTCCTGATAGTTGGACATCTCCAACTTCTGCCCAACAGATGGGTGATCTACACTTTCTACCGTATAAGGCCTCAAAAGGCGCAGCTTTTATGCTAGTGTGGTAGCTATTGTTGTAGGAGAATTCGATCAGTGGTAGGTTCTTATCCCAACTACCACCCAAGTCGATCGCACATGCACGCAGCATGTCTTCCAAAGTTTGAATAGTACGCTCACTCTGACCATCGGTCTGAGGATGATAGGCCGTACTAAAATTCAAACGAGTGCCCAATGATTGTTGGAAACTCTTCCAAAAATGTGACGTATACCTAGTATCTCTATCGGAGATAATAGATACAGGTATACCATGTAGCGCTACAATCTTATCAACGTATAATTGAGCTAACATGTCGGAGCTATACGTCTCCTTGATGGGTAGAAAATGAGCTGACTTCGTCAGTCTATCTACTATGACCCATATGGTATCATTTCCTTTTCTCGTCTTTGGTAACTTGGTGATGAAATCCATTGTCACCATTTCCCATTTCCACTTGGGAATTTCAGGTTGTTGAAGCAAACCTGACGGCTTCTGGTGCTCAGCTTTGACTTGCGCACAAGTCAGACATTTAGCTACATGCTCAGCTACAGACTTCTTCAAACCAATCCACCAGTAGTTTGCCTTTAGATCCTGGTACATCTTATCAGCTCCAGGATGAACGGAATATTTAGAGCTGTGGGCTTCCTGGAGGATAACATCCCGAAGTCCTCCATAAACTGGAACCCATATTCGCCCGTTTAGTCTTAGCACTCCATCTTTGTCGTAGGATAACTGCTCCTCAGTTACTCCTAATTTCTCTTCAGGATAGTTAGCTTCCAACACAGCTTCCTTCTGTGCAGCTAACACCCTTTCGTTCAAATCATTCCTTATTTCAATGCGCTTGGCATTGATTCTAATCGGTTTCACTCTTTCTTTCCTGCTTAAGGCGTCGGCAACTACATTTGCCTTGCCTGGATGGTATCTTATCTCACAGTCGTAATCATTTAAAGTTTCCATCCATCGCCTTTGTCGCATGTTCAATTCCTTCTGATTGAACAAGTGCTGAAGGCTCTTGTGATCCGAATAAATCACGCACTTGGTTCCGTACAAGTAGTATCTCCACAGTTTCAATGCAAATACAACTGCACCCAGTTCCAAGTCGTGGGTGGTGTAGTTCTTCTCGTGCACCTTTAGCTGTCGTGAAGCGTAGGCAATGACCTTGCCTCTTTGCATGAGTACACAGCCCATACCAGTGTGCGGCGCATCGCAATATACCACGAATTCTTCTATACCATCAGGCAATGTTAACACTGGCGCATTGCTCAACTTCTTCTTCAGAATGTCAAAGGATTCCTGCTGCTTAGGGCCCCAATCAAACTTAATCTTCTTACAAGTCAACGAAGTTAGGGGCGCAGCAATCCTCGAAAAGTTCTCGATGAATCGCCTATAGTATCCTGCTAATCCAAGGAAACTGCGAATCTCTGTAGGAGTCTTTGGCTCCTGCCAATTCATAACTGCTTCTACCTTAGCGGGATCCACTTGGATACCACGCTCGCTTACCACATGTCCAAGGAATTGGACTTCTCGAAGCCAAAATTCACACTACGAAAATTTGGCATAAAGTTTCTCACGGTGTAGGAGTTTGAGAATACAACGAAGGTGTTTCTCATGGTCAGCTTGGTTCTTTGAGTAGATAAGGATGTCGTCAATAAAGACGATGACGAATTTATCTAGATAAGGCTTGCAGACACGATTCATGAGATCCATGAATGCGGCTGGTGCGTTAGTGAGCCCAAATGGCATCACTAGGAACTCGTAATGTCCATAACGAGTCCTAAACGCTGTCTTGTGCACATCTTCATCCTTGACCTTCAACTGATGATAGCCTGACCTCAAGTCGATCTTCGAAAAGTAGCTTGCCCCTTGCAATTGATCGAACAGATCGTCGATCCTGGGCAACGGATATCTATTCTTGATAGTGACTTTTTTAAG
This sequence comes from Helianthus annuus, assembly GCF_002127325.2. Classification (NCBI taxonomy): domain Eukaryota; kingdom Viridiplantae; phylum Streptophyta; class Magnoliopsida; order Asterales; family Asteraceae; genus Helianthus; species Helianthus annuus. The sequence goes on along the minus strand of NC_035439.2, from coordinate 87,472,091 downwards.
CTCACGGTAATCGATGCACAGATGCATCGATCCATCCTTCTTTTTAACGAACAAGATTGGCGCTCCCCAAGGAGACGAGCTAGGTCTAATAAAACCCTTAGCTAACAAATCATCCAATTGTGTCCTCAACTCCTTCATCTCCGTTGGTGCCAACCTATTTGGTGCTCTTGCTACTGGCGCTGCACCTGGAATGATGTCTATTCGAAACTCCACTTGCCTATCCGGTGGCAAACCGGGGAGTTCTTCAGGAAATACTTCAGGGTATTCTGAGATGACAGGGATGTCTTCGATCTTTGGCTTTGGCTCATCAATGGTAATTTGTGCCATATAAATGACACAACCTTTCTGCAGACATCTGGATACCTTGAGCATGGACACTTGCTCAGGCAATCCATGCTGGGTATCTCCTTTGATAGTGAGTGACTCACCAGACGGAGTTCTAACCACTACCTGCTTTCTGTTGCACAGAATCTGGGCTTGGTTATGCGATAACCAATCCATGCCTATCACTATATCGAATCCGGCTAGCTTAAAGGGAAGCAAGGATAATGGGAAAGAATGATTCCTAATGGATATAACACATCCATCTAAGACAGTCGAGGCGGTTTCTATGGTTCCATCGGCTAATTCCACCTCATACTTCACACTTAAGGTTTTAACAGGTAGGTTTAACAACTTACAGAACTTATCATCTACAAATGATTTATCAGCTCCTGAATCAAATAGAACTCTAGCAAAAACATCATTTACAAGAAAAGTACCTGTAATGACGTTGTCATCCTGAACTGCTTCCTTAGCGTCCATCTTGAAGACTCTCGCATTGGTCTTCTTTCCATCATCGGCCTTCTTAGCATTCTTTGGGCAATTAGGTCGGATGTGCCCTTTCTCATTGCAACCATAACAAGTTGCATCCTTAAGTTTCTTACAATCTAATGCCTTATGATCCGGGGACTTACAAATCCCACATAATTTCTGCTGAGATTGAGATCTAGACTCCTGCCTGCATCTCCCAAAATGATGCTTCCTACAAACCTTGCACCTGGGTTTCTCACCCGACTGATGATCTCCCTTCTTGAATCCCGACCCTTTCCTGTGGTCGTTGTTCCCTCGGTGTCTTTTCTCCGATCTCCGTGAGGTGTCGTCCTCACGTTTCCTCTTGTTTTCCTCCGAGCTCTTAAGAGTTCTCAACCGGACTACATCCTGGGTGAGTGAGAGAGATAGATCGGCTACTGATCTGAACGTCGTAGGCCTCGATGCCTTAACGCTCGCCTTGATCTCAGGTGCCAAACCCCCAATAAAACGGGCGATCCTTCTCGGCTCTGGGGTTACCAGGTATGGCACCAATCGAGATAGAGTGTTGAATGTGGTAAGGTATGCCTGGCAGTCGAGGTTCTTCATCACCTGGGATACGAAATCTGATTCAATCCTTTCAACTTCGTGTTGTGGGCAGAAATTTTTCTTTGATCAGGGCTACAAACTGATCCCATGACATACCGTAAAGGGTGGCCTTACCAGCAGCTTGTAGGAGAGATTTCCACCACGCCAGTGCATCTCCTTTGAACGACTGGGACACGTACTTTACTACGTCCCGATCAGCACACCCGCTGATATCAACAACCGTATCCATCTCATCTAACCATGTCATACAGTCGACTGCTCCCTTCTCCCCAGTGAAATCTCTGGGTTTGCATGAAACGAAATATTTATACGTACAGGACTTACTGTGCGTATCATGTTTCTGCTTGATTTCCTGTTTTGGGACACTGCTGTGGTTGGAGGAGTGATTATCCTCATCATTCTTCTTCGGCTCGTCTTTCTTAGAAGGCGGCTTGCTATGAGCCTCTGAATGAGTCTTGGGCTTGACGTGGTTCGGGTCCTACTTCGAGTCCCGCTCGATTCTCTGAATTGCCTATCAATGGCCCTGGCAACAGCATTTTCTACCAGTGCTTGTAGTTCCGCACCAGTTACATGAATCTTGGTGTTATCAGGTTGTTCCTCAGAACGACTGTTTGTTTCTTCCGATTTTGCAATGTAGCTTTAAGAGCTACAATAAAGTAAGGACAAGGTCTATTTAGAAACCTAACAGTATTATCGTTCTTGACGATTTATTAACCATGGTAATAATAGCCATAATAGTTAATTTATTTAATTTCATTCAGCACTTTAACATTATTTATCATAGAATGAAATATATATATATTGGCACAATAGGCCTAGTCATTTGGACAAATTTCTAAATTTTAAATTTAGATCTTTATAGGATTAAAATTTGTATAATTAAACAAATAATCCTTTGCTTGGCAGGGAGTTTATAAACCACAGCTGCCTTTTTGTTGTATATGACATTAGTCATAACCCGTAGGCATCAGTCATAATCAGACATGTGTACAATATAATCTTGGACAATTTATTAAAAAGGGTGACATGTGTGATTTTACAGATCACGCTAGCCAAGAATGTTAACATGTTTACAGATGTTAACAGAGATTTGAATCTTTTTAACTAGGTTTTACCATATTGGCCAGGCCTTTTAATAAGACATTCAAGCTAGGTTTTACCTTCTTAAGATTCTTATTAAAATGGTAAATTAAAATAATGATTGATATTTTTCATTTATTTGTATATTATGTTCATGCATGTAGATAAAATGAAAAACTTAAATTAACCATTTTTAAATAAAAGTAGACTAGTACAACTTTGCCCTAAACGGGACTTTTACTCAAATAACATGCCCACGCAGGGGCTAAACCAAATAAACAAACAAAACAAACCCACGCAGGGGTTAAACAGAAACAAACATACCCACGCAGGGGTAGAACAGAAAAGAGATATACCCACGCAGGGGTAGAATACAGGAATAAATGTCCTCGCAGGGACATGAGTACATAAGCTAACAAACAAAGGATTTAATAATCCTTCTTGCCTTTCCCCTTGATCAAATCAACCATCTTCTTAAACATTCCGCGGTTATGTCAGCGATCTTCCCGCATTTCATGTCGCAATTCACGTCGCACGTCGTTTATCCCCTGAAGGATTTCTTGAACTTGCGGTGGCGACATCATCGGCGCCGGCGGCGGTGGCTGATACTGCGGTGGTTGAGGAGGCTGCGGCTGCTGGTATCCATGCGGTGGGTATCCAAAAGCTGATTGTCCCATAGCCCAGGGACCTCCAAAAGCGCTCTCCTGATTGAGAGGGTTGTAGCCCGAAGCTATCCAGTAGGGATCCCCTGTATAGTCATAACCTGGGGGAAAATTCGGCTCGAAAGGGTTGAAGTGTGCTGCGCTAGCATACGCAGGGATTGGCTCTCCAAAGTTCTGTGGTGGCGGTGGCGCAATAGGCGCAGAAGTAACTTCTGAGACGGGATGCGAAGATTCTCCCATCTCTGGCTCCTCATGAAGGGGCGAGTATCGGCTGCTACCCGAATGTGGAGGGGTGCCGATGCGTATCCCTCCTCGTGTGGACATCCGGGCGTTCCTTCCCCTTCGTCTCGGAGGCGGAGGAGGCAGAACCGGAGGTGGTGGCGGCGGCGGAGTGACTACGTCGCGCCAGAAACCCTCTGAAGGATCCTGCTGCTGAGGCTGCTGCTGAAGCTGCTGCTGGGAGTGATGTTGGGAGTGCACGGGAGAGCTGTGGTAGGACTGGTGCATGGGAGAGTTATGGTAGCTAGGGGTATACACCCAGTCATGCTGCTTGAATCTCTCCTCGTAACTGTCGAGACCATTGTAAGGTGATCCCCTGAACGGTGACCCATCAGAGATCTCGATGGGGTGGTTCGGTGTACCGGACGGTGGCATGGAAGGATCGGTATCCTCATCGACCTCCATCTCGTTGCCACCCGGGAAGTGGTCTTCAGGTCCAAGTGGGTTATGACCCACTGGTTCTCCCAAGTAATCATCCGGGTTGTACAGGCCCTGATAGACAGGTGCTGGGTAATCATAAGGTGACTGGTGAAGAGGAATGTAGGATTGGTGGGAGTTGTGGGGCTCACTTTCAGAATGAGGCCCAAAAGAGTGTGGTAGGGAAGGTGTGGTACTCAGTGATGCTGAGTGCCTGGCTGGTTCAGCGAACGATCTCCAAAGATCTCGGGCATCAGTGTTATGGGATGCTGATGGGGTTCGCCTATGCGAAGGCCCTGCCTTATGGTCATGAGAGGTGGCGAATGCTCCTCGTCCCCTTCCTCGTACACGTGGCGGCATCTTGAACCTGTCAAAAAAATCAAACAAGTGGCACAACAAAATATATAAGACAAATTTAGAAAAAAAGTTAAAAGGAAATTGAACATTTCCTAAGTTCTTCGTCTAGACTCGAAAATCGAGGAATGTGCAATTGTGTAACTGAGATTAAACACAAAAGGCTAGTGTCTAATTCACTCAGCGTTGGCTCTGATACCAACCTGTCACACCCCCAATTTCCACGTGTCACCGGTGGGCCCGGTGCGGGGTATGGTGACGTAGTTGGCATCATCATAGACAAACAACACAATATAATAATGCACAGCGGAAGCAGAAATAGATTCATTTCAACTTTAAATAAAATGTAATATTAAATATCACGAGTAGTTGAAACGGATCCACGGGCGGATCAAATAAAATAAGATAATTGTTCAACAGTTTTATTGTCGTCCGAGCTTGCGAGACTATTGTGGATGCTCTAGGAAACAGCCAGCCTAGTACGTGTAGTACCTGCACTTAACCTTTTGGGAAAATACGTCAGTTTACACTGGTAAATACAAATTAACTGACTCATTTTGAAAATGATTGAAAATTGATTTAAATGCACATTGCATAAAAATATTTTTATAACTTGGGCTAATTATGCAATATAATCTTGTGAACGAATTACATGTTACTTGTGCGTTCAGTAGCCCGGGATCTTGTCCGGGTTAAAGATTAATAGACACACCACATTAAAGAGTTATACACGACGGGTGTACGCCTACACCCCGTGCTCTGGTCGTGGCCATCTCGTAAGATAATGCCAAGGATATCCGGGACATGGTCATTAACCCCCCAAAGGCTTAAAGTAAAACAAGACTGTTTAAACGAGCCGATCAAAATTATTCAATTGAACACCCAAGGGTGCAAGATTTTGTACGCTCGATCAAGCGGTATTCTATATACCGTAACCCAAGCCCGTATAGGGAAAATAAGTTAAAAGTATTTACCTGAGTAAGTATGAATCACAATTGGCAAGTGAGGGTAGCTTTTACTGGGCCTCCTATTCTGGAACAAAGGTTTATAATAACCTATTAGATTCCTAACGGGTCTTTTATTTGAGCCTAAGCTTAGACCGGTTAGTTTAAGGACGATACGGTTCAAGCGCACGATTAAGCGAAGACCGGATAGAATATGATTTAGACCCGACAAGTTTGAATACTTGTATAATATGGGTATACTAAATACATTCTGGATTTTGAGACAAAAATGATAACGTTTGACCCGTTTTGGTCAATTTATGCAAACTAGTTACATAAACCGAACCGAGGGCTAAAAGAGCGTTACGGGTAGTCAAAAGAGTCATATGCAAGTTCCCTGATATAATATGCTTTAAATATGTTATAATATCAGCAAGTTATGTTTCCATTATGCCCCGAATGGATTAAAACTCAATTTATGCCTTATAAGGGCATTTTGGTCATTTAAAAAGATTATAAAAGGGTTAAATTGGAAATCTGAGTTACAGGTCTGATTTATACAGTAAATATACTTAATTTGACATATTATAACAGTAGGGTATGACCCATATACAAAACTTATCATTTAAAATCAAACTATGCACCGTAGGGGTATTTTAGTAATTTCACAAGGGCTAAAAATGTCAAAACTGGAAATCTGAGTTCAAAATCTTATACTTACTGTTGTTATATGAAAATATGCTAAATACATCAGTAGGTATAATCCTTATATTTTTAATATGGGTATAACGCATACTATGCGTTAAAAACGCTTAAAAGGCGATTTTAGAGCCGTTTCCGGGTTTTCAAAAGAAAGCTGAGATTTTTATATTTCCAGAATGCTCAAAATAATTTATTTAACAAATAAAATCAGTAGAAAAAGGTTTGGGGTCAAAAGGATTTATAGAACTCATTTTAAGGCTTAAAAGGTCAAAACTGGCATTAACCGAATCAACTTAGCGACCTATGATACGATCAGCCAAAAATTAAATAAAACCCTTTTGAGGGTTTGTTTCCCACATAAATACCAACTTATAGGTACTTTCAATTTGAGAAATGACTGAGCCAAATTCGTTTAATCGAAAAGTCAAACTATATTTACTACGGATTGACTTTTTGCTAATAATCTATGATAGAACGAATTAGAGAGGGTTATGAATGCTTACAAAGGTCCTAATGAAGCCTAGATAGGACTTGGAAGTAGCCTTGCCGATCAGAATGCTCCTGGAATGCCTTGTGAATTCTTGCAAGTTTGCTAGTGTTCTTGTTCACTACTCAAGACCCTCAAAAGTGAACAATTGATCTGATTTATGGAGTTTCAGATGTTTATGAGAAGTCCACAAGTGTCCTACTTTGCATGTAAGCTTATTGGAGGGCTTGGGAGGTGGAGAAAGCTGGCAACCACTCAAGAATTGGACCCAAAATGGCCACTGTTCGCGAAACTGATGCTGGGCGTGGGTCGCGGCCCGCGTCAGTCTGCCCAGGCGGGCAGCCTGGGTCTGCTGATCCACCAACTTTTGTTAAATATTGCAGTTTAGTCCCTGTTCTTCGTAAACGAGATTTTTGCTGCTTATCTTGACTCGTAAACCCTCAAACTTGATTTTTAGGAACCTTGGGACATTTACCAACATGGTAATGTCCTCGGTTAACTTTGCGCTCACCCGAAAAGCCATGAAATTCGTCGTTGACGCTTTTAACCCCTCAAGTACGGTTTTGGCCATAACTTTCTTATACGATAACGAAACTTCATGAAATTTTTACACATATTCTAGTGAGTATATTCTAGCATTACAAAGCTTCGGGGCTGCCAAAAGTTCACTCAGAGGTATAAATTCAACATGTTGACACTTTTAGTCCCTATAGTTTGTAATTCCTCACTTTCGTGCATTTTCCGCTTCGTATGATCCATGATCCATCCGTTTAGGGTTATAAACATTATGTAGGGTTATCATGGAGTCTATTTATCCATTGTTGACACTTTGGACCCTTACGTTCCATAGTTTTCACTGTTTGTCAACTTTAGTCCCTCTAAAGTATGTTTTCGCATATGCAAAGCCTATGACACGTGTCAATGCATTATTGGACGTAATTTTTCGAGGTGTTACAGTAAGCACTTAGGATAGGTTTCATTTTAGTATGTAGGCCTTGTTAAACCATATCATATGAGTTCCCACGCTCATTTGGTTCACGATACCTCATACTATCCGATCTCCCGATTTAGGTCCGGTTTATTTATGTAGTTATCAATATTAGGTGCCGTTTGATTCCGTGCTCCCTCTAGCTTGCTTGGTAGTTATTCAAGACTCCTAAGCACTCTCAAGTGAATACATAGTCCCCTCTTTTACTGTTTTCAACTGTTTTTGGGTGAAACATGTGTACCTATTTGTTATGTTCTTGTTTTCAAAAGTATAATTGATTATACATACTAGTACTTTTCTTTATACAAACTGAATGATTATTTATGGTTTAAACTCTAAAATTTTCTTAAAGATTATAAAATTAATGTTTGGAATAGTACTTATTTGGTTCACCAGTCCGGTTGGTAGTATGATATAGCGCTATAGGATTTGACACCCCATTCCTGTTGTCATGGAATGTCTGAAACCAATTTGTTTCTCCATCCAAATAGGGATTGCATTTGTGGTATTTCTATAGTCTCAAAGGTGTATTTTGATGCACTAGGTCTGAATGAATTCTGAAATCACATTATTTTTGTATATTTAGTTATACTCCCAAAAGTATAGTTTGATATGCTCTCATATGTGATATTGTACAAAACATTGGTTATATTTTGTTAATCATTAAAACATGGTTTGATATGTTATTTTCAAAATCCAAAGCATAGTTCAATATGTTATTTTCATAACCAAAGCATAGATTAAATATGTTATTTATAAATCTAAAGTATACTTTTGATATACTGCTGAAAATTATTATTTTTAACAACTAAAGTATATTTAATATACTATCTGTTTAACAATTGGGTTTTGGTTAGTGTTTAGATAACGGGACGGGTGTAATGTGATGAAAACATGGTAGATACGCCGCTGGTACTTCTTATATATAAGTGTTTTCATCACATTACATACCGTGGCGTTATTTAGTACACTTAGGTTAACGATTTTGGAACTAAAGTATATTTTAATATATTACTTATTCGACTTTCTTAAAACCCAAGTATATTTTTATATATACTATAAACCTTGTTATCAAAATATTGTATTTCAAACAATATATTTTATTCAAACTCATTTTACTTAATTATTAAATTTCCTATGTATTATTATTTTATATCATCTGATTTCTTATAAATTTTAGTATGATTTATAAAAGAAAACCTTTTACAAGGATCATGACTACTTTTATTAAAACGTTTTCTTTAAACTTATAAGTCATGAATCCTAATTACAATAAAACCTATGTATCTCACAGGCATTTTTATGCTGAAGTACCTATTTTTACACATGTTTCAGGTGCAATTATGTGATGATTGTTGGTGCATGTTATACATAGGATGGACTCGTGCCTTAGTGACCTTAAAATTTGAAAGATAATAGTTGTACTTTTTTTTATTGTATTAAAACAATGAGTTCATTAATTCAATAAAACGAAATTATTTATTCCATGGTTGTGAAACAAAGATTCTGTTACAACACTCCCCGAAGTTTCCGCCACGTTTTGTTGTTTTACGTGGTCGGGGTGTGACATTATGTGAACCGTTTGGAACTGTTTGAACCGTTGGGTTAGAGAAGTGATTAGGTAACGGGGCGGGTGTAATGTGTTAAAAGCATGGTGGATACGCCGCTGGTACTTCCTATATATAAGTGCTTTTAACACATTATATATCGTTGCGTTATCTAGATCACTTGGGCAAAGGTTATCAAAACGAGGTTATATTACAAGGTTTTTCTAACAATATAAACCATTCGAGTTTTATTACAAAATCAATTTACAATCTGGGTTTACTTAAACAAATGTTTTGGGTTAAGAACCATGGCTGCGAGATTTTATAAACTATAATGAACTTGATTTGAGTTGATTAATTATGTTGCAACACTACACACTTTTCAAAACAAGGTTTTTAAATAAGGTATTGCAACATATAAACGGGCCATGAATCTGACACTCACATAAAACCTATGTACTCGCTGGCATTTTTATGCTGACGTATTTTCACATATGTTTCAGGTACCATACTCGATGATGTTTGATGATGATATTGATGCATGCTCACATAGGAATGGACGAGGCCTTAGTGACTTAATAAATGGAAGTTAATTTGTTCATGTTTTGTTTCTAGTTTCAATACAATGTAATAAACTTAATTCAATAAAACAGAACTTTTATCCATGTGTTGTTAAACAATGATTTTGTTACGACACTCCCTGACGTTTCCGCCGCGGTTTGTTGTTTTAACGCGGTCGGGGTGTGACATATGTATTGATTCTTTATGTTGTGTTAAGCGTCCTTACCATTTTGTCATGGTATCAGAACTACGAGAGATCTGGTAGATCCATTGTTAGCGTCTTCCGCTGGTTCGTTGTTTTTATTGTTTTTTTTAGGTTATCTCCATTTTAGATCGAGACTGGTTTTTTCTAGGGTTTGTGAGTTTTGTAAACCTTAGATCTATCATCTGATTGTTATCTGTTGCAAGTTTTGCTTCTGTTATGTTCGCTTGGTGACGTATCTCAACTAATCCTAAGTCAAGAGATCCGGTGTTGTTTGGATTGGGCTTTCTTGAAGGCATCAGAACCCTAAGTGAAGGTTCTTGGTGTTCTCAGACTTCATTTGTTTTTATAACTCACTTGAGTGCAGGTATCAATCAAGAGAGGTCTGTTTATAATTGGTGTAAAACAAACCCTAATTAGGATTTGTTGGCATTTGAGAGGAGATTTTTTGGTCTTCTGTTTTTGAAGACCCGTGTTAGTCTCTGAACCCTAGAAGGTTCAGGGCAAACTAACCAGGTATATTTTTGTTTGTGAATTGATTAGTTCTTGTAGCTCTTGAAAACTACAGTTCTGGTCTGTTTTTTTTTTTTTTTTGGATCTTTTGCACCCACTGTAAGATTTCTCAAATCTTTGTCTTTTTATTTTCCTGTTTCTGCATCATTCTATTCTGAGTCTAGGCATCCCAGTTTACTGGACTAGTCGGGCCGGAACTTGATCGAGTCTACTTGCTATTTGTTGCATTGTCCAATCTTGTTGTGTTGTTTCTTGTTTTGTTTGTATCTGTCCTGTTCTGTGCCATTTTATGTTTGTTTCTGTTCAGTGTTTTTTATGCTGGACAATTGTATTTGTTGTCTATGCTTCTTGTATTGTTTTGTGTATTAGGTCTGATAGGATTAGTTGTGGCTCCTGAGTAAAGGCTTGTCCAGGCACCATAGAGTGACGAACCTGGAATCTGGTCCCTGACTCAGCTTCGCCTTAGGGTCTTTTTTGTTGGTCTGTTTGGCTCATAAGTTTTATGTTATCTGTGTTTTATTATGTGGCTTGTTCTCTGGTTGTATTGTGTTTATATATCTACTTCTATTGTTGGATTGTTCTATGCATGTTCAGTCTGCCCTGTTATCAAGTTTCTTAAACTCAAATGATGTTTTCTTTGTGAAGTATGAGAAGTGTTATATGTTAGGTGCAGTTCAAGCTTCAAGTTTTTTGATATGTTCAATAACTTGGTACAAGTTTTCTTGGTTTATTGAACCTCATGTCTAAATGTCTTAATAATAGAATATTGTATGTTCATTGTATGATCCAGTATTTTTCGATCATGTTTAATTGGTTGATTTTCATGTAATATTCTATTTTTGTGGTTATATGGTTTTGTACTTTCATTAAGTTTAAACCTAAAAATGTTGTTGATTTGTGTGGTGTGAATCTTTATCTTGGATCATGTGATTCAACTCTGTTTTTGGACTGTCGTAGTGTCTTCTGTGCATAGTTCATATGTCTTATTGTTTTTTGTGTGGCATGATTAGTCAAACCATGAGGTTTGAATGTTCTTTTGTCTGTTGTTCTGTCAAGATTGTTCTTGATGTCTGTGTCTGTCTTGCTATAAGATCTATAAGTTGAGGATCTTTGTCTTGTATGTTGTTAAATGTCTTCTATTCGCAGTCTTGATGTCTGCTTGTCTATGATCTTGTTTGTATGGTTAGTTTGAGTTGTATGGTTCATGTTTAACCGATGGTATTGTCAAGATTATTCTGTATTTATGACAGCCTTGTATGTTATCTCTTGTGAGATATTTTTGGTTGCAAAATATGTTATTTGTAATTTTGTTTGGTTGTATCTTATTGTCGTGTTATTCTTGTCTTGTGTGTGAGATGTTGTATCATTTGTTTTTTAGATAGGCTGAATTTCTTGCCTAATATGAAAGTGTTCTACTTGTGTATCAGTGTTGGTATGAATCTTATGATTCTGTATTTCTTGAAAAAATTGTAAAAGTTTTTCTAATCAAGTCAAATTAGACTTTGAGTTCTTCACAAGTATAGTCTTTCGGTCTTGGTCTCAAATTCTTAAAAATCGTGTGATTTTTAGTTTAAATGATATAGCTGTGGTATTGTTGATGGTCTGTGTGGTTCACCGTTCAAATTAGAATATGTTTTCTAGTTGTTTGTTATCTCACTTGTTTTTGTATATGTATGAATCGTGTGATTCGTTGTCGTTTCAGACGTTGTTCTGAGTTATGTTGTCTTTTGTATATCTTTAGTTTATCAGAAATATTTGTGGAAGAGTTCTAGTCCTCATTGGTATTTCGAGAATTGTCTTTTTCATCTGAGAATTTATTGTTTAAAAATTTTTGATTGTATCTTTCTGTGTTTGTTGATGATTTGATTCATGTATATGCTAGTTGATTCTGGTTTACAAGATCTTCAAGTCTGTTGTTGGTTGTTTGATTGAGAGTTGTATTGTTCTCTCTTTATCAGATTCGATTTTGAATCGTGTGGATCGGTTCTGTGGTTCATGTCTTGTGTAATTGTAAAGGTTTTTTTGGAAAAAACAAATGGGTCTTTATGATTTCTTGACCAGGTTTTTAGTTCAGATGTGGGTCTGGAATTTTAAGACATGTGACTTTGTTATTTTGATTTTTTTTTTGAATGAAAAGTCAAAGACTGTTGTTCAATTAAAATTTATAAATCTTGTCACATGTGAATTCTTGTTATATCAGTTTTGTATGATTGGGAGTTATGCTCATTAACGTAAATGAAAAGTTTTTTTTATTAATTAAACGGCATAATTAACGTATAGCCTATCTAAACCCAATTTTTAATACCAAATTTTTTACCCACTGATATAAAATAATATTTTGGGATTTTTGAAGATTTTTATTTATTTTTTTTTTGCTGAACATAACTTAGGGTTATAGCATTAATTCGGTAATTGTCGGTTTTGCCCTTTCGGGCTATAAAATGAGTTTTACAAATCCTTTTGATGCCAAACCTTTTTCTACTGATCTAATATGATAAATAAAATATTTTGAGCCTTCTGGAATAATAAAAACATCAGCTTTCCTTTGAAAACTCGGAAATGGCTCCAAATCGCCTTTTTAAGCATTTTTAATGCATAGTATGTATCAAAACTATTTTAAACATATAAGGGTTGATGCCTACTGATATATTCAGTAAATTTTTATATTTTAACAGTAAGAAAAAGTTTTAAACTCAGGTTTTCAGTTTTGACCTTTTAAGCCTATGTGAAATTACCAAAATGCCCCTGCGGTGCATAGTATGGTTATAATTAATAAATTTCACATATATATGATACCCTAATGTTATAACTTATTAAATTAAGTATATTTACTGATTAAATCAGACCTGTAACTCAGAATAATATTTAATCTCTTTTATAACCTTTAAAATGACCAAAATACCCCTACGGGGCATAAATTGGTTTTAAATTCGTTTTGGGCATAATGGAAGGTATCATACTGATATCACAACATATTCAAGGCATATTAACTTAGGAAACCTGTTCATGACTCTTGTGGTTATCCGTTTCGCCCTTTTCGCGTTCGGATCGGCTTATGTAACTAGTTTGCATAAATTAGACGAAACGGGTCAAACCTTATCATTTATATATCAAAATACAGAATGTGTTTAGTTTACCCATATTAAACAAGTATACAAGCTTGTCGGTTCTAAACCACATTCTAATCCGGTTCTCTCTTAATCATGCGTTTTGAACCGTATCCTCCTTTAAAACTAACCGGTCTAAGCATAGGCTTAATTAAGACCCGTTAGGAATCTAATAGGTTATTAAAAACCTTCGTTCCAGATTTAGGAGCCCAGTAAAAGCTATCTGTACTTGCTTGGTGGTATACAGCTAGGATAAATTGTATAAATTTGCTCAGGTAAATACTTTTAACTTATTTTCCCTATACGGGCTTGGGGTACGGTATATACAAATACCGCTTGGTCGGGCATTGAATCTTTAATCGTATGAAGGTTAAATCATTGAAATGACCCGTTTAAATTGTTTTGTTTGCTTAAAGCCATTGGGGGGTTAATGACCATTTACCGGATATTCTTGGCATCATTCATAGAATGGCCACGACCTTAGCACACGGGTGTAGGCGTACACCCGTCAATGCATTTATAATTAATAAAGTATAACCGCCGGTTTCGGGAATAAACTGTCGCGGGACTATACCATGTGGTGTGTCTATTAAGCTTTAACCCGGCACGAACCGGGTAACTGAACGCATAACAAACATGTAATTCTTTTACAAGTATTATATACAAATAATTATCCCAAGTTATAAAAAGTTTTGTGCCGTTTGCACTCAAATCAATTTTCTAAAACATTTTCAAAATGAGTCAGTTAAATTGTATTTACCAGTGAAAACTGACGTATTTTCCAAAAAGGCTAAGTGCAGGTACTAATCGGAATAGGCTGGCTACTCCTAGCATCAATAAAGAGTCTCGCAAGCTTAGATGCCTAAAGTCTGTTGAACAATGTTTCATTTTATTTTCGATCCGCATGTGGATCCTGTACTTTCCGTTTGTGTTACTTTGATATTACTTTATATCGGATTGTAATATATTTATCTTTCTCTTCCGCTGTACATTTAAATTGTGTGGTTTGACTATGATGATATCAAATACGTCACGATACTCCCCACCGGGCCCACCGGTAATACGTGGAAATATCGGGGTGTGACAAAATGTGTTTATAATACACGCATCTACGTTTATGAAAAAATTTTGGTCCAACTCACCCTGTACAGTGTAGTTCTCATGGTTCTTACAACTGGATGTGGTTTTTATTTTAGCGGTCCACTATATATATATATATATATATATATATATATATATATATATATATATAGGGGGTAAGATCAAATAAAAAGTTTATTTTGCCTAAGTAGGATGAGAAGGAATGTTAAGCATTCATTTTTCAAATCAATGGTTAAAATGAAAATGTAGAAGAAAGGAGGAGTGCAAGGGTAACCTCGGAAAATCCTATTTATGAATTTTCTCTCTCCACATGCAAGGCACATGCATATTTCACCCTCATTTTTTAAACGTTCATAACTTTTTTATACCACATTATTTTTTCATAAAAATTTCACCGTAAAATTGAGCGTCTTTTTATCTTTAATTTGAGTACTATATTGCTATATAAAATATAAAGACTAAAAAAACTCACTAAAATGTGTTGTATTTCTATGTTGTATAACATTTTTTTGTGCTGGATTTTTGTACTATATTTTTGTGCTAAATTTTTTATACTGAATTTTTTTGTCTTAAATTTTTTTCTCAATTTTTTTGTGCTGGATTTTTTATACTACATTTTTACTGAATTTTTTCGTGCTATATTTGTTGTACTATATTTTTTTTGTGCTATATTTTTTTGTACTACGTTTTTTGTGCTATATTTTTTTGTACTACATTTTTTGTGCTATATTTTTTTGTACTATATTTTTTTTGTTGTATTTTAAAAAACAAAAGGGGTGTCACATGTCATTTTCACTTCTATTTATAAGGACCAAAATGCCCTTCATTCCTATTTATAAGGACCAAAATGCCCTTCATTTTCACTCCTATTTTTTTGTCATTTTCACTTCTATTTATAAGGGGTGTCACATGTTATTTTCACTCCTTTTTTTTGGCTACTAAAAGTAGCGATTTTTTTTATAAAAATATTAAAAAAATTGTGTGTTTTTTAGCTATTTTTAGGTATTTTTGGTTGTGTTCACATTTGTTCTCGCAATAAAGGGTGGTTCCTAACGTATCCTTCTCCTATATATATATATATATATATAGGGTTGGGCTATATAGAAAATCCTAAAAATTTAAGAAACCCAGAAAACTCAAAGCTCCTGACTTTTTTTTTTGAAAAAAAATAACACATGTAATATACATGTTTTTAAGAGTTTTGGGCCAAAAAAATCAAAAAAGCGCCGAAGGGTTTTTTTTAAAAAAAAAAACAAATTTCAGCAACTTTCAGCATTTTTGTCTAACACATGTTAGGCAACCGGACATTGCTGAAATTTGTTTATTTTTTTTTTAAAAAATCCCTTCGGCGCTTTTTTGTTTTTTTGGCCCAAAACACTTTAAAACATGTATATTACATGTGTTATTTTTTTCAAAAAAAAAAATGTCGGGAGGTTGGGTAAAAATGGGGGGAGATTTGAGTTTCCAGAGTTTCCTAAGAATTTAAGGGTTTTCTGTCTAGCATTCCCCTATATATATATATATATATATATATATATATATATATATATATATATGATTATGTGCAAACGTGAACAAATCCCAAGAGTGAACTCCGTGAACTGATCTGGGCCCTTGATTTTTATGATATTGAGATTAAAGTGAGTGGCATGATGGTAATTATTTGGTTAATTTTTTCCATTTAATTAAATACAAAAAGGGTATATGTGTAATTTCAATCTTAAATTGATTGCATAAATCTCTCACAAATCAAGTAATCAATTACCCTCTTAAATTGATTGCATAAATATCTCACAAATCAAATCAAGGATTAGGAAAGACGTAACTTAATTCAATTATTAAAATAATTATTTGTTTAAATGCGATGTACACATGTGTATTCTGATTTTGCCTTCTTTTTAATGCGATGTACACATGTGTATATCGTCTGTTTTTGTGATATCTCGGAATTTTTTTTGTATTGAATGTTGATGTACACCTGTGAATTACTGTACACATATGTATGATGCTGAGTACACATGTGTACTTTCTATTTATATCCAAGTACATATGTGTATACCATTGAAATATGAAGGTTACGTGGATCTTAAAAATCAAAATTTGAATTCTGGTGATGAAATCTGAAATAAAAATTAAAATTGAAATCTGGTGATTTGTTGTTTGTTTGGATAATTATCTTATTAATAAATAAACATAATGTGGATAATGAATTTAAATTAGGAAAGATGTAACTTAATTCAA
Source organism: Helianthus annuus (assembly GCF_002127325.2). Classification (NCBI taxonomy): domain Eukaryota; kingdom Viridiplantae; phylum Streptophyta; class Magnoliopsida; order Asterales; family Asteraceae; genus Helianthus; species Helianthus annuus. The sequence goes on along the minus strand of NC_035439.2, from coordinate 87,455,508 downwards.
TTATTAAAATAATAATTTAAATCTATTTTTTTATATAATTACAATGCTACCCTTAACAACTAAAAAGGAAATCAAGGGTCCATATCTGTTCACGTAGTTCACTCTTGGGAGGTTGTTCACGTTGGAACCCTAAATATATATATATATATATATATATATATATATATATATATATATATATATAGGGAGGGGCTCATGCGAGAACCACCCTTATTGTGAGAACCTTAAGAACCAATGTGAACACAACCTAAAATAGCTAAAAAAAAACCTAAAAAAACCTAACCCCCACCCCCCCCCCAAAAAAAAAAAAAACCTAACCCCCCCCCCACCAAGCTAAAATGCTAAAAACTAAACCCCCAAAAAACCTAAAAAACTCTAAAAAAATCTAAATTTTTTTTAATATTTTTATGCTCAAATCGCTACTTTTAGTGGCAAAATTTTTTTTTTAATTTTTTTTGGCTTCGAAAAGTAGCGATTTTTATATAAAAAATATTAAAAAAAAATTTGTGTGATTTTTAGCTATTTTTTAGGCATTTTTGGTGTGTTCACATTGGTTCTCGCGGTTCTCACAATAAGAGGTGGTTCTCGCATGATCTTCTATATATATATATATATATATATATACATATATAGGGTTGAGTTCATTTCAGAACTTTAAATAATTACAGAACTTTCAGAACTCCTAATAAACAATCATTTTATATATAAGTTTTTGTATTTAGGATCTTTTCATAATCTATTATATGTATTTCTTTGATTACATACATGTTAAAAATAGTTTACATATGTTTAATTGTCAAAATTATATATATGTGTCATAACTAATTACATATATGTTAAAAAAACTAATTTACATATGTGTAATTATAAAATTACATATAAAAAATGATAAAATTACTCTTAACATGTATGTAATCGTAAAAATACACATAATAAATGATTAAATTATCCTAAACATAAAAATATATAAATAAAAAGATTGTTTATTAGGTGTTCTGCGAGTTCTGTAAATATTTATGGTTTTGAAATGATCCTGACCCTACATATATATATAGGACAAAGATCCGTTAGGAACCACCCTTTATTGCGAGAACCGCGAGAACCAATGTGAACACAACCAAAAATGTCTAAAAATAGCTAAAAAACACACACAATTTTTTTTAATATTTTTTTATAAAAAAATCACTATTTTTTTTGCTACTAAAAGTAGCGATTTTAACATAAAAAATATAAAAAAAAATTAAAATTTTTTTTTATTTTTTTAGGTTTTTTGGGGGTTTAGTTTTTAGCATTTTAGCTTGGGGGGGGGGTTAGGTTTTTTGGGGGTTTTAGTTTTTAGCATTTAGCTTGGGGGAGGAGGGGGGTGGGGGGTTTAGGTTTTTTTTTTTTTTTTGGGGGGGGGGGTTAAGTTTTTTTAGGGTTTTTTTTTAGGTTTTTTTTTAGCTATTTTAGGTTGTGTTCACACACGTATGTGTGTGTGTGTATATATATATATACACATACGTGTGTGTGATCGGTGGATTTTGAGTTGGCCCACACATTTACCCTTTGTGCTCGTTAACGAAGAAGGCGGGATGAGTTTCATTGGCGCCCCTCTTAACTTGTGTGTAACGCTTTTAACTAAGATGGGTGTGGTGATGCGGTAGGTTTTTAACGCCTCACGACACCTAGTCTAAGTAATAACTATTTTCAAAGCCAAAACCGATATAGCTATCATCATCACATATTCACGTTCGAAAATCAACTTGTATAAACATGATTATTATACCACGTAAACGCATTAGAAATTCCAATTATTTTGACCGATATTTCAAGTTCTTAATTGACAATAAATACATAGTCGACTAAAAAGACACACGGGTATATCGGTAGTCCATATTTATGGGATGTGATCCAAATTTCAAACAGCCGTACACCAAGCAGATTGATCTCTTGAATAGGTATGATTGACAATTTAATAAGTTTTTAAGAACATGGACAATGCAACGTATTTGCGATGCATTTGGGCTGACGTGGCTCACGCGTTTAGAAGTGCAGCAGCATTGGAGATCATTTTGTCCATGCCATTTTGTTTGTGGAGACGCGCATCTAAGTGCAAAACAATGTGGGCCCGTCTAATTAAAAACATGAGTTAAATGTCATTTTAGTCCATGTGGTTTGGGTCATTTTATCAGTTTAGTTTAAATGTTTTGATTTTCTCATATGGGTCCAAAAAGGTTTCACCGTTGTCATTTTAGTTTACTGGGTTAACTTCATATATTTTTTCTGTTAATGAGAAGGGCAATTCGGTCATTTATATGGATGAATTGCCCTTCTGGTTAACAGAATTACATATAAAATGACCGAATTTCCCTTCTCGTTAACAAAAAATGAATGAACTTAACCCAATGGACTAAAATGGCAACAGTGGAACCTTTTCGGACCCATAGGCGAAAAATGAAACATTTGGACTAAACTGACAAAATGGCCCAAACCACAGAGACTAAAATGACATTTAACTCTAAAAACATAATTCTTTTAGGGTTACACTATCCCCACACCTATATAATCTTATTTTCACATCCTAGATCTATACGACCCGTATAACCTTATACGACCTGTATAGAATGCTGTTGCACAGAAATAAATAAAGTGGAATGTTTTATTTTGTTTTACATGTATACGGGCCGTATAACCTTATACAGACCGTATACAATTGTATACGAGCAATATAATATTATACGACCAAATGTGTTTATTTTTTGAGGTTTGAATAGATTTTTGGGTTTTTAAAATCTGTATACGGCCCGTATATAATTTTTTTTTTTTTTTTTTTTTTTTGTAAAACCAAACAACCGTTTAATAAGTTTTAGTAATTCTTTAGATAGTGTTTGCCGTTTTATTTAGATATATTGGATTATGTTACGAGTTCGTAAAACATCTATGTTACAATAGTATATATATATATATATATATATATCCGATAAGCAAAACATGTGCATATAATAAACAATACCATAATAATTATTAAACAAACAAGACAATAAACAATACAATAACAATTATTAAACAAACAAGATAAAATGTAAACATAAGATAAATATTTACAATGTTTCAAAGATAAATAAGCAGCTACGGCGATGATGGTGGTGGTGCAGCGCCAGCTCGTGGAGGTAGAGGCGCGCCATGCATAAGAATAATTGCCTCCACCACCCACTGCATGTCGCTCTGCATACAGGATACGTCTACCCATATAGCAGCTACATCTGACTTGACCTAAGCCAGTCTCTCCTTCACCCCCTGTGGAGGCATCACACGTGGTCTCACGCTACGTCGCTCGTACGGGCGATCACCCCGTGCATCATGCACATCTTTTTGCGATCTGTTGATCGCAGCATCAACTCCATTACCCCCCTCTCCCTCTCCCCCGTCACCCTTACTCTCACCATCACCTCCCTCACCCCCTGGCCCACCTCCATCTGCAGTGGCTGCCCCACGTACCACTTGGTACGACCGTCGTCAAGCGACCAAAACACCCGGTCCTTGTCAGGTGGCACCTGGTAAGCAATCCCCATCGAGACTGCTGTGGCGCTGCCTACCAGATCAACCTGACGTGTGATGGTCATATCTCGAGCCACCTGTGGGGACAACAGACGCGACCAATGCTTCTTCAGACGAGTGACGAAGCCGCCACAACTAATGTGGCTCGAGGTATGCTTAAAAGCGTACTCGACGAAGTATGTGGCCAACTTAAAACTACTGATTAACATAACTCATTGGCTAGTTTTAATCATTTTTATTTAATAAAATTAGCACAATCTTTAAAATACCCTTAAAACTACTGATTAACATAATTAATAGTAAGTGCTTATGTGTAATCAATATCATCGAGTAAAATGCCCTTAAAAACTACTAGTTAACATAACTAATAGTAAGTGCTCATGTGTAATCAATACCATTCATTAATTAAATATTTAGATGGCCCGGATCTTTTTTTGGCAGTTTTTACAATTAGAGTGGTTTGCACCAGATTTTTCCTAGGTGTATATATATAGATAAATAGTTAGAGCATTCACAATCTATCCACCAAATACATAGAGAGAGATTTTTATATTATAAAAAGTGGTTATGAGTGAAATAGAAAAAAAAATGTTACTATTCGTCTGTATATTTAAGGGGACAATGTTTACCTGTATAGTTTTTTTTAATATAATTTGAAAGTGGTTGCAAGTGGACGAGAGAGAAAAATTAAATTTATTAATTGGAAGGCGAGAGAAATATAATTATTTTTAATGTAATTATAGGATAAATTTGATGGAAGGAGATGAATACTCTTACCTAGAAGAATAATGGAAATCATCCATAGTGACAAATCTAAATTTATGATAAAACTTTTACTAATATCTATTTGAATATATATTAAAAGTTAATAATTTAAAACAAAGTTATTTTTTTAATGGCAACACTTACTTCTACTCTATTACGTCAATTATCAAAAAATATTTGTTTCGATCTGAACTTGTGACCTCCTGTGTAAAAGACATAAATATCTATCAAGTGAGCTAGCCCAGATTAATCAAAGTTATTATTATAGAAAAATTTAAACAATCATAAAGTAAAGGTGAATAATTTCTTACGGACAATAATTTATCACACAAAAACATATATCCATTCATGCGCTATTTACTTACTATATCTACAATCTCCATCTCCATAAAGGGGGAAGGGGAACAGTGTCATGTTGTTTCCTTAAACTTTTTTATTGGTTCAATTAAATTACTTTTTTTAGCGACTAACAAATCAATCCCGAGCACTTTTGGAGCACTCACTGAACAAACGGAGTACTCCGAGAGTAATCCGAGTGGTCCACCATCAATTCCGGGGAAAACCCGGTAACCCACCCATTCGTAGGCACGACGGTAAATTATCAGTAAAACCCGTTTGGCTCAAGGATCGAATCCAGATCTCCCTGGGTCTCCTATCACTGCCCACCAGTGCCTCACTCCTTTTTTTGCACCAAATGGGAATTGAACTTGAGTCTTCAAAGAAGAACTCAAGTCCTCCTACTACTTGAGCTAGAGGTCATTGGCGGTCCAATCAAATTACTATTTTCCCATGTTTAAATTTACAGTGTTGCCACTTGTTTTGTTTTTTTCCTCCCTGGCAAATCATGTTTTTTTCATCAGTTCAAATTTAAAGTTTTGCCATCGTTTTTGCTTTTTCCCATTCAAATTACGATTTTGCCCCCAATGTAAAATTTCAGTGTCATACGATCATTTTAGTTTTTTTTTGATAAAACTATGGTAGTTTTTTGTTTTAACTGGTTGACTCGGTGTAAATTATATTTGTACCAGGGGCTGCCTGCCACACGCTCATTTCTTTTGAAAAAATACAATTTTGATCACATTTTAAAATTATAGTCTTTCCATTGTTTTAGTTTTTTTAGCAAAAGTACAACAGTGTTTGTTCTAATTGGTTGACTCGATGTATTTTTTTAAATCGTATTATGAAATTTATATTTTATGAGAGAAAAATATTTGGCTTAGCGCCCCGCAACGCGAACAGCGAAAAACTAGTTTAAAAGAAAAGTTGAAACTATTAAAATGCATGTGAATATTAACTTTTGGTGACATTCTCTTTATTTTAAGAGTAAATTACAAGTTTTGTCCTTTATGTTTACATCAAATTTCAGGCGCTGTCCTTTAGCGCAAAAGTTGACAGGCGGTGTCCTTTATCTTTCATAATCTTGCAGGTTTTGTCCTTTAGGCCAAACTCAGTTAGATTTTTTGGTTAAATCTGGTCATGTGCCTTGCACATGAGGGCACTCTTGTCATTTTACATCCTCAGGGACTCTTGTGTAAAAAAACTTATAGCAAGGGACTCTTGTGTAACCTTATAGCAAGGGACTCTTGTGTAAAAAACATCACAACCCCTCAATTCATCTCTGTATCACATACAAATCTGAATCAAGTTCGTAAATTAGGGATTATTCAGAAACATCACATGGCAGCATGACAAATCAATACTCTAAAACAACAAAACATCAGATCAACAATCCAAACAACAAACAACAATCAAACAAAAAACTACGTTAATCATAATAGTATCTCCTCTAAAAAGCTGAAGCTTTTCCATGGCCTCAGGATGCAACGCAACAACAGAGTTATCACCATTAATAGCTTCATCAACAACCAGCCTGTTAGCAGCCTTCTTCCATTCAAGAATCGCCGTAGTGAAGTCGCGCTTTGTGCCCTTACTGCAAACAATATACACATTCAAAGGTTAGAACTTGAAATCGAGATCAACGATGATGAAACAACAATTGAAAGATGAAACAACAAAGCCTGTTAGCAGCCTTCTTCCATTCAACGATGATAACTAAGACAAGTTGCTAAAAGAATAAGCCCTCTTTTCACCTACTTCATCTCCCCAGATCCCTATTTGGAATCCCCATCTGCAAATTATGTCACGATCTTTGAATATCTGGAGTTGATTAAACCTTGAAGAAGGTTACTCAGAGAGATTTAGCAAGATAAACCATTGGGTGGTGTGGTGGAATTGGTGGTGTTCAATAGGTGGGGCTGGTGGCGGTGAAGGTTGTGGGGTGGTGGGAGGTGGTGGTGGTGGTGGTGGGTAAAGTCAGAGAGAGAAAGTGAACGGCGGGGATATGGTGGTGGTGTGTCGGTGTAGCGGTGGTGTGTGGAGGCTGATGGTGGCGATGGGAAAGAGAGAGAGGGGTGGTGGTGGTGGTCTATGTTAGAGAGAGAGAGAAGAGAGAGGGAGGGACTCAGATCAAGAGAGAGAGAGTTTGAGAGTTTTTATATATTTTTATTTTTAAGTTTAATACAGAATAACCCCTTGGTATTATTTATCTTACAAAATAGTCATTGGAAGCTGAAATTACAATAGTACCCTCATGTTTCTTGCACATGACCAGATTTAACTAAAAAATCTAACTGAGTTTGGCTTAAAGGACAAAACCTGCAAGATTTTGAAAGATAAAGGACACCGCCTGTCAACTTTTGCGCTAAAGGACAGCGCCTGAAATTTGATGTAAACATAAAGGAAAAAACTTGTAATTTACTCTTATTTTAAATTGCAATAATGACGTGAAAGATCGCGGCAAGACGACTTGTAGAGGGAGGGTGGTTGGCATGCCAAAAATCAATCGCTAGAAATATAAATGTACAGTACGGACGTTTGATTTTGAAGTATGTATATTTGCACATCTCAATACAACTTATTCAGATTTTAAATATACACATATTCACGAATTGATAAATTTTGTTCAGGTTTTATTTATTTTCTAAGATTTCTGGAAACAATTTGTTGTAAAGATGGGGTTTCTGGATCTATTTCGTGCTGCTTCGATGCCTGTTCTCCAAGTGTTGATAGTTACTGCACTTGGATCATTCCTTGCCTTAGAATCCATTAATATTTTAGGAGAGAGCACAAGAAATCAACTCAATAATGTAAGTTTTTTTATTAAAATCTTTTTTTATCATCTTCTAGTTTCTTTTTAATTTCTTTTATTTAATGAATTTTGTCACACATATATAAAACATTATATACATGCAATTCTTATAAAAAAAATTAATAGTTTTGTCATATAATTTTTATAAATTTTCATCCAACTACTAACTCAGTTATTTTTTTCTATTAAAGTGAAGGATTTTTAAATTTTATAAAGTACGACAAAAATTAATTTCCAATTTTCTTTATATAAATCAGTTTTATAAAAATAAAATCTACTTCCAACCTCTAAATTTTATAAAACTAAATTGCTAGTGACCTTATAGAAAAGTATCATATGTATCAAGTTTGTAATTCATCTTCTACTCTTTTAAATTTACTCCTAACAAAAAACAGAAGCCACTGCCCCCTATCAAACAACGTATCGTTACCAAACCTTAAAATTACCCACCAAATAGTAAGTATAATGTCATGAACCAAAAGTTTTCTTTATTCAAACCACTCGGAATAAATATTCGTTACTTACCCTTATAATCTTAATTAGATAAATACTTTATTTTTGTCGACATATTTCTTAGGTGCTCAACACATTTAAAAATATGTAACGTTTTACAATTTTTTTCTATCTCTACACTTAATTAAATACTAAAAGTTGTAATCGATTGTTATGTGCTGCACACTATTGATATTTATTTTATATATTGTTTTCTCTTTATAAAACTGATCATAAAAAAACTGGATATTAATTTCTGTCTTAATTTATAAAATTTAAAACATCATTCACCTTACCAGAAAAATAAACTGAGTTAGTGGTTTGAATGAAAAATTATAAAAATTATATGACAAAACTATTAATTTCTTTTTCTAAAAACTGCATGTATATTATGTTTTATGTATATGTGACAAAATTAATTAAATAAAAGAAATTAAAAAGAGTTTGAGCAAATTGCCAAAATCATCCCTAAGGTTTTAATTTGTCAGTTTCATTCAAATATCCTTCAACTTAACATAAAAAGTAAACTAAGTTAGTGGTTTGGATGAAAATCGCAAAAAATGGCAAAGGTGAAGGACTGTTTGGCACAAAAAGTCATTTTGGATGAAACTAGCAAACATGCCTAAACCTCAGGGACGATTTTGACAATTTACTCTTTTTTTAAAGTTTAATTTCAAGAAACTTGCGGGTTTGATTGAATCCGAAGATAATTATTAGTTTCATGATATAAAGATTTGATGTTTGGATCATGGGTATTAAGACCAAGCGTAATGGGCATTTTTGCCCCAATCCCGCCCAAACACGCTCGGGAACCACCCCCTGGGCGTGTTTGGCTGGTTTTTGTGTTTTGGCGTGTTTAAAATCACGCTTGGAGCAAATTTGAAGGGCCAATCACATTTAATCTTCCTTTTTTTGGCCAATAGCTTTTTTTTTTGTTTTTTTAATTTTTATTTAATTCTCTACACCCTTTAACATAATGCCCACATCCCCACTACACCCATTTTAGAAAAACGCCCAATAATGCCCCTTGCTGACTGTACTGCCACGTGGCGGAAAACGCCCAAGGGTGGGGGCATTATTCACCCTTACCACTACGCATGGTCTAAAAAGATCCGTCGTTTGTGAACAGCTTGTGTTCTACGTGTTCAATCCGGCACTTATAGGTACCAAGTTGGCTGACACCATCACGGCGGAAAGCTTCCTGTCATTGTAAGTTATCTCGGGTGAGTTCGATCAGGATTATGTTGTTTATTTGATCAGTTTTGAAAAGATCTAAACTGCAACTGCAGGTGGTTTATGCCTGTTAATATTCTTCTTACGTTCATAATCGGCTCCCTACTTGGATGGGTGCTTATGTTGATCGCTAAACCAGCTCAACATCTTAAGGGTCTAGTACTTGGTGCATGTTCAGCAGGTATAACACTCTAGATAACATATATACTAATAGAAGCTACAGACCACCATAAAAAAATACTAATACTGGAAGTTTTAAACTACCGCCAACATACAATAGTACTGTATCTGTATGTTGGCGGTAGTTTAAAACTTTCGTATAAAAAAGCAAAGAGACACAAAAATAATATGTAACGCTATTCAAGTATGAGGGATCTATAGTTCTATACACTCCCTAGAAGGTTTATACGCCCCGACAACAAGGGTGACACATAACAAGAACCTAGGTAACCATTTTTTTGGATTGTGGTTATGATTGACAGGTAACCTCGGAAACATGCTGTTCATCATAGTACCAGCTGTATGCAAAGAAAAAGGCGCTCCCTTTGGAGAATCTGATGTTTGCTCTGAGTTTGGAATGGCTTATGCCTCACTATCTATGGCAGTACGCATTTTTTCACTTGTACCCTTAATACTTATTCCTATTTTGGTCACTAATATATATATAAGAAATTCATCAGATAGGATCTATATTTTTGTGGACATATGTTTACAACCTAGTTCGCGTTTTCTCGGAAAATTCTGGAAACAACCAAGCAGAAACTGTGCAAGACGACGTGACTGTACCTGTAATATCTGTTACAGTACCTTTGCCTCCTTCATCGGAGCCTGAATCGTCCGGAAAAATGAAGGTTGATTTTTGTTTTCTGAGTTTGGAGTCATACATTTCTCATTATGTTAGTACAAACTACTACACAAATGAGGGTCAGTATACCATCCGTCGGTATTGGTGATTACCGACGAACCAGTAAAATGAAAAAAAAAATATAGAAAAAGTTGAATGAAAAACCGTCGGTAATCTATAGCTGATTACCGACAAAATTCATAACATGTGTAAACTGTGTGTCGGTAATTTGTTAGTAAGAATCCGTTGGTAATCTGTTAAAAACTGACGACAATCAGAAGTAGTCGATAATCCATCGGCGATTTGTCGGTAACCTTCTGGAAATCAAACTAACCACTCCTTATCTTCGACACTCATATCACCAACAGATTACCAACGGATTTTTGTCGGTAATCTTATTCATGGACAGTGAACCGGATACAAATGGAAGTCATTTGTTTTGTAGTAACATTTGACCTTACAAGTCAATCTGTTTTTTTATATAGGTGATGTTAGAATTAATGAGGCAGTGTTGGAGGAGCTTTTCAAGTCACATTAACTTGAAGGCGGTATTCGCACCATCAACAATCGGAGCGGTATACTGCTTTTCCAAATATTGATTGTAAAAGATTGTCGGGTTGACACATGTGCGAGCGATATAACAATGTTTTCTTTCTTATTGTAACAGATCGCCGGGTTCATCATTGGAACAATCGGACCATTTCGCTGGCTGCTAATCGGGAACACAGCTCCACTCCGAGTGCTTCATGATTCTGCATCTTTAGTAGGGTAAAATATTTTGAACAATTTGTGAATACTTTTTATTCAAACAAGGTGACCTAATGGACAGTTGGACACTGATCTCCCAGGGACGCTTCGATTCCAGCTGTTACGTTGATCGTGGGTGCGAACCTATTAAGAGGTAGAACCGGCCAACCATGAATTCACATTCATACATTCGTGTGCTTGATCTCACTAAAACATACGATTTGCAGGTCTTAAAGGGTCGGGTATGTCGATACCACTTGTGCTGGGAATCGCAGCTGTTCGGTATATTTTCTTGCCGGGTTTTGGCATTTTAATTGTGAAAGGAGCGCTTCGTTTCGGCTTGGTGCGTGACGACCCTCTCTATCTTTTCGTTCTTCTGCTACAATTTGCTCTTCCACCAGCCATGAACATTGGTATGCGCTCTGGATGATGATTTAGTGACCTTTTTTTATATAAATTTGTGAAAATTGTTAATACGGCTGCTGCAGGTACAATAACACAGCTATTTGGTGCTGGTGAGAGTGACTGTTCGGTAATCATGCTATGGACTTACGGTTTGGCATCCATCGCGCTTACCCTTTGGTCAACCTTTTTCATGTGGCTCGTTGCTTGATCTGTTCCATCTGAACCGACGCTAAGAGACTCGCCGGGTTGCCAAATGTAGTATATTGTATTAAGGATAAACATCCAGACCACCAATTAATCTTGTCCCGATTTGTTGGGTTCTAGGCTTTAAACGGGCGTAACTTGGAGAGCAAGCTTGCCAAACCCTTGATTAGTCTCTATAAATATATTTGATATAGCTGTAATTGTTAAACACCTGAATAAAAATATCCTAGTTATCATTCGTGGACATAGGTTAGTATAGGCCAAACCACGTAAATCTTTGTGTTCGTTTATTTACTTTCGTGGTTTCCTATTTGTGTGTGTGCGCGCTTAATCCTAACACGTTAATCATTCAACTCACCGCTGCCTCCCATTTCCCAATCAAACTCACCTCTTCCAACTTTTCCGGTCTGGCGGGAGCAAGTTCAAACCACCCTCATTGGCTTAGATCTTTAAATGTTGGGATGTTGATTTTCAAATTAGAGTACATTCGATTTTGATTCTTTAGAAAGATTAAAGAAAGAGTTTACAGTTTGAAAAGTTTTGGAATCTGTATATTTTTCATGAGTCTGACCATAAAGAACACAATCGGAGAAATGATGCGATGAATCATGAATTGATGGAGGTTTGGCAGTAGAACGAACGATCACGATGTTTCGAATCTCAAACCAGGGTGTTCACGGTTCAGTTTAAAACCGAGAAACCACCAAACTAGTCATCAGTTTGGTTTGTTGTTGGTTTTTTATTTTAGTTTCGGTAGGTTGGTTTCAAAAATCTTAAACTATAGCAAATGGTTTGATTTACGGTTTATAAAGAAAAACCATTAGTATAAAATCGGACCGGATCATAAGAATGGCTCAATATGACAGAGAATTATGGGAGTTACTCAAGAAAGACATCTTTGTGTATATGTGTGGGCTTAAGGTTGTGGAGAAGGGTATTGATGACATTATGGTCACATTGGCTGCTGAAAATGGTAAGAAAGACAACACCCTCCGCCGACGCTGCATTCTGCCACGTCACAACCTCCTTTCCTCTGCATTCAGTCACCACCACCATTGCACTTGTTCATTGTCAACCTTGTTTCTTTCCGGCTTTGGGTACGGGTTATAACCCGGTTTGGGTGACAACCTGCCACATTTAAAGGTGGCGTGCAAGCCTTATGACATCAATTGATCATGGTCTACGATAATTATGGCCCCGGTACTATATTACTATCTCATTCGACATGGTAATTGTGATAGCCCAGTTTAAAAAGTTTCGTAATTTCCTTTGTGGTGAACTTTTGTTCTTCACTTTTAGACTACTTGCAGCCAAAAAACAGAAATATCTGCGGCAACGTGCGGGCGTTTTCAGTGTGTATTGTAAGGGTGTAAGGGGTGCTCACCTAATAGGTGAGTCCCCCATCTTACACCTAACCAATCACATGGTGTCACGTCAGCTCCCCTAATACACTCCCCTAATTCCCCTTTTTGATGGCGGCACTCACCTATTAGGTGAGTTCAAAATTATTATTATTTTTTTTGTTAAAATTATGGATGTTTAAAAATTTATATAAAAGACATTTCATTAAATTTAAAAAAAAAAATACATTCAAACTAGAAAAAGAAAACACATTCAAACTAGAAAAAAAAAACACATTCAAACTAGAAAAAAAAATACATTCAAACTAGAAAAAAAAATACATTCAAACTAGAAATCACATGGCTACCCGTACTTGTTAGCGATTTCTCGCTTTCGGGCGAGGATGATCGGCAACATACTTGGCGGAACATCGTCGTGCGGCTTAAGGAAGGTTTTCATATCTCGATCGAAATTGTAGTTTTTCATCGTCTCGAGTTGTGCCGATATGAGCTCGCGAGCCTCCGACTCTTTTTTTTTCCTCAATTCGATCGCCTCCAATTCTACCGCTTGCTTCGCTTCTTTCATGGCGGTGTACACTTTGAATTGTGCCGCCAACTCGGCCGAGCTTCCCTCGGACGATGTAGCTTGACGCTTGTCTCGCCGTTGTGGTCTTTGTGGCGAGGGATCTTCGTTCATATCCGGTATTGAAAAGTCTACGTCAACGGGCTTTCTTTTATGTGCCGAACCTTCACCTTCCTCGCCCATCAATGGGACTTGTGCCCATTTCTCGTGTTTTCGAACGACCTCCCACGCCTCGATGTGTTGAAAACCGCTTGGAAATCTCTCTTTAAATTCTTTTAACGCGATTTTCATCACGTCGAGATCTTGACATCCGCTTGCTCGTGTGCGATCCTACATGTTATAAAGTAAAAAAAATTATAAAGTGTTAAAAAACTATGAACTTAGGAAAAAAATAAAAAATATGCAACGTTAAAAAAAATATAATTTTTACCGCTTGTTGGTATAGGCCGTTGAAAAAGTTTATTTTCGAATGCATCGGGTTCCATTTAGACCGTACTTGATGAACGGTCCGGTTACTTCCACCGACACTTTTGTTAAAGTGCTCTAAAATTTTACCCCAAAAACTTTCGCGACTTTGTTGATTGCCCTTTTTTTTGTTGGTAGAACAATGTACCCACGCCTTCGCCAACGCCTCTTCTTGTTCTTTTGTCCATTTTTCGCTCACCGTTTTCCCTTTTTCTTCTCGAGCCTCGTATTCTTCGTTGCCCGCTTCTTCGTCCACATTATATTCATCTTCCTCGTCGTCGTCGCCCAAATTTTGAGTTTCGGGCACTACCTCATCGTCCTCGTCGTCGTAAACCGGTAGAGGACGTTCGACATTTCCTCGTGTACAAGGAACTTGTGGAGAACGATAAGCGTATGGGTCGAAGGCGGGGGATTGAGGAGGAGCGTCCATTGATAGCAAATTTTGAAAATAGCCGAAATTGGGTTGTTGGGTGTTGTAAAACGAGGGATGTGGAGGTTGTTGGAAATAAAACGGGGGTTGTGAAGTGTATCTGAAAGGGGGTTGTGGTTGAGCATTTGCACCGCTCGAACCATCTCGAGACGGTTTCGATACCCGCCCCTTATTTTTTTTCTTGGCCTCGCGGGGTCGGTTCTCCATTGCTCGGTGTATAAAAAATAAAAAGTGGATGGGGTTTGGTTGGAGAGTATAAAAAATAATGGTTGTGGTTGGAGAGTTTAAAAAAATATAGAGAATGAGATTGGTTGTGTATAAAAAAAGGGTGAGAATGAGTTGGGTATTTATATTAGTTTAAAAAAAAATTGAATTTTTTTTTTTTTAATTATCCGACCGTTGTCAACGGTCATCTTCCTCGTTCCTCGCGAAATTTCCATCGGTGTACACACACACAAAACACACCCCGAATCGGGACCCCGCTTTGATGGCGGCGGTGTTCCCGATCGGGGAAGGGGCTCACCGAATGGGGTTACCGAGTACGCCCCGGACACCCTAAGGATCTTATGCATATATTTTAATATGTTCTCATTTGTTAAAACTCTTAAAGTTAAGACACTGACATGTGAAATTAATACAATAAAATTAGGAGCTCATTATAAACATTAGATAAGTTAACATTTTAGGTTTTTTTGGGGGGGGGGGGGGGGGGGTTTGTGGTGAACCGGGCATACTACTTATCAAGTTTTTTTTCTTCTTTTTTTTTTTTGCTTGTAGAATGAGCACAGTGAACTATATCATCTTTTCAAAAACATGTGGGTAATATGAGGGATGCTTATAACTAAAGGAGTTTGTGATTTAAAACGAGTTCAACCAATTTTTGTATGTGACGAAAACATGTATAGGTTGGTTATACCCAGGTGGATTTGAAGAGTAAGGAGGTGAGTACCTACTAGAAGGTTTTAATAAGTTATATTCATGCATTATAAGCTCTCAAGAAACACAAAACTAATTTTAGGATTAATTAGTTTGGTTTATGTTCCTTTCATAATGGTTAATCTTCTTAAACTTTTCTGAGCTCCTTAATTATCCGATAATCCTGTAAAACAGAACACCGTTAGCTTGTTAAGAGGGGAATATGAGGGTTTCCCTCTTAACCAGACTCCGGCGTGAGAATAAGTATCTGCTTTGAGAAAATAAGTATGTGGTAAGAGAGAGTAAAGAGAACAAAATGAATTAACCTGTGAATGAAGGTCCTTATTTATAGCCGGAGAGGTGTAAGAGGAGATGGGCTGATGGGCCTTGGGCCGGAAGGCGACAACTTAGAGGATATGCTCTTTGTCTAACTGGTATCGACCGTTAGTGTCTTCTAGAAGATATCCGGTGCTGGTGCACCGTGATTGGAGCCACGTATCTCAGCTGTCGCCCTTGTTGTCCCTCTGCCATCAGCAGGTGAGTGCAGATCATAGGGAAGCTGTCGCCCCCCCCCCCCTGATTAGTGCTACATAGGCGTACTTGTGTACTTATTGTCTCCTGCACGTCAGACGATCGTGGAGCACGATAGAGCACAGCCTGGTGGACGCTGATTGGCTCTTTTCTTCTGCCACTTGTACCTTGTGTACCTTCTGAAGTGGCCCTGCGCGACCCTTGCTGAGCACGTAACTAGCCCACGCAGGGTTATAGGTGGCTGAAGGCTCTTACTCAGAATGCTAAGTATAAAACTGATGTTCTATCTTGTTTGGACCTCGCGCGGGGTCAGTCTTTGTTGAAGTAACCCGCGCGAGACTAAGATTGATCAGCTTGCTGAATAAGGAGTATGGTCCCGTGCGCGACCTAGAAAAGGTTTGCGCGGCTTTTTGGGACCATACCCCGTCAAGCTCATATGAAGGTTGTTATATAATTATAACTAGAATTACCACCCGTCGCAATGTGGCGAGGATTCATTAGGTATATATCATATTAGATGAAAGTCAAATGTTTCTTACATGACCGTGAACCTGTGTGTAAAACATTAGAAAAGAATAACTAAGTTGACCTCTGACTCGCGTGTTGCCATAGATCTATCAAACGGGGGAAAATAGACGCGTTGCGACAAACCTGTCAAATGGGAAAAAAATAGATGAAAAAACGTTGAATCCCACACGCACGTTGCGGCGTGTTAACTCGGAAAATTTAGAACGAAATTTAAATGGAAAACCTGCGAAAGATGAAAAGAATAAGGGACCAAAGTTGAAAGTTAAAAAGTGTTGGGTTAAATTGCAAATGATGAAAATCTTTGGATGAAAAGTAAAACTATCAAAGGGTCTAAATAACCAACAGAATGAAACTTTAGACTTAAATTGCCAAAGATTGAAACTTTAGGGTTAGAAGGGAAAAACCCAATTTTTTTTAGAACTCCCAAAACCAACGATACAACTACCACATGCACATACATGTTTCTTATTTATAGTTTATAATAGAGTAAATTACGTTTTTAGCCCCTGTGGTTATATCACTTTTACTATATTAGCCCAAAATAAGAATTTTTAACATATCTGCCACATGGTTTCTGTAACTAACCATTTTGGCCCCTAAGTCTAGAGATCATGGGAGCCAAATGGTTAATTATAGAGACCATGTGGGCTAAAATGGTTAGACTTAGGGGCCAAAATGGTTAGTTATAGAGACCATGGGGGCAGATATGTTAAAAATTCTTATTTTGGGCTAATATAGTAAAAGTGATATAACCACAGGGGCCAAAAACGTAATTTACTCTTTATAATAAATAGGACATAGTGTGAGATTCACTAGTGAACACTAAAAAAGTGGAGAACCAGGAAACACTCTTAAAGATTTAACTTAATATGTTAAAAACCAATTTTTAAAAAAAATTTTTGACGCTTTTCCTTATAAATACTTGTAGAAGCAATTTTAATAAAAAAAACTAAAAACTAAAAATAAACAAAAAACAGTTAAAAAAGGCTTAATTTTTTTTAAATAATTTTTTATTAGAATAGTTTCTACCCATTTTTATAAGCAAAAATACTGAAAAAAATAAAAAAAAATGATTTTAAACATGGTAAGTTAATTTTATAAGATATATTTTTTAAAATGTTTTTTAAATTGTAACACCCCAAAATGTCTAATATAAAAAAATTTAGCGAAAGTAAATAAGAAACTTAACTTAGTTAATGGAAAAATGTTATAACTATAAGTATAAGATGTGTAGTGTTTAAATTAATGGGTGAACAACCTTAAGGGACCAAAGTTGTAAGAAGCCACAACTTAGATGAATAAAAGATTTTAAAAAAAATCAAAACACACACACTAGGTGTGTGTGTCTGATCGATCGCACAAGCAGGGGCCAAGGGTGAAACCCTAGTTTCACCAATTCCATCCAATTGAGAAGGAAATTCAAAGGAAAATCGAATGCATGAACCCTTATTTCGATCATCAGACCTTGTTCAATAAAATGGTAAGTTCAATTTCGTGATTTGATGAATTTCAAGAAATGGGTTTCATCTCAATCGTGTGTTTTGATATGATTTGTGTAATTGGATGTTAAAAACTATCTTCTAGAACAGAAATCCTGCTTGGATTTAGGTTAATTGAAGAATTTTAATATGTTTCACCTTATGAGAATGTGTTATGAATAAGGTGAACAAGGTGAGTAAAATTATGTGAAAATTTAACTATGATGTCCTTGTGATACTAGGATTCTTAGACAATATGGTGTAGGATGAAGGTTAGTCATGAATTTGATTGAATGTTGATGAAATCCTAAAAGAACTAGTCAAAATCACGTCCTAGGATAATTGTGTTAGTGTCCTACAAATGCGAAACCCGCCAAGTGTTCGATGAAATGCTTAAGAGAATATTTATGTGAGATTCGGAAAAATTATGATAATGTTGCTTATTGATAGAACATGTAAATAATGAAATGATGTTCGGATGGACTAAGTGATAGAATGAACATGTTAATGTAGGCATGAAAGAAGAAAGTTCAAGTGCTACGAAGACGGAAAAACGCACAAGATCGAGGTATGCTAATTTACACATACATTTATAGCATGTTGTATTATGATTACTAATCTTTATTGTAATTCGTCATTTATGCCAAAAATTGAGTAATGGTAGTTTATGGAAGTTGAGTAGTAAGTAGTATGATCCGTTATGAACGAATGATGTAAAAGGAAGGTTTATGAATAAGGTTGCATCATAACCGATTCATCTTAGTTGAACCGGTTATTGGAAAGTTAAGAAAGAATGTAATGAAGCTTTACTCAATCCGTCATGTACGGGTTGGGGTGCTTGCTAAAGAATGTAAGGATTTGTATTGTTCGTCATAAACGAACCGAATGGAAGTTATGTTATGAATGTTAATAACGGGTATGTAAAGAATGGAATGTAACGTTTCTATTAAGACGGGAATGTAGTGACCCGTTCAATGGGTAGTAAGCGTAAAGAAAAAGAATGATGTAAAGGCAAGTAATATGTAGACTATTGATTTAAAAATGGTTAATGTGCTTATGGATTAATTCTTTCCTTGGTGTTTGATGTAGGTAAAGCCTCAATTTAATCGGTTCGGCGACTTGGAATGAGCACCCATATGTAATTCGCCTACAAGCGCTTCCGCTACCTTTTGTAACAAAGTCCTGGTCAAATATATTTTGTTGTAGTTAGTTTTGAATATTAATTAAACTTTGAAGTTTGACTTGTTTGGTCTTTTGAAATTTCTCTAGATGTCGGTAGTTATCTAAAACTATGTTTTGGATTTGTAAGTCTTTTGAAAGTGTTGTTAATTACTTGAAATTACGTTTGTCAAAACAGGGATTGTTCATAAGTCAAACGGGTCATGCCGAATTTTTCTAAAAATAATTGTTGAATTTATTAAGTTCTAAAGTGATTGGAAATAGGGCGTTTTAAGTTGGTATCAGAGCCGAGGTTTGAGGGATTCGAGCACAAGTAGTAGTGCTTGAACTCAAACTGACGGCTAGCTCGAAGGTGTGCTCGCTCCAAGATCGCGTTGAGATAAAGATTTAAGTTTTTTGTAGATGCAAATATTTATGATATAAACATTTAAGTTAATTATACGGGGAGTAATGTTGGGAGGTTAAACGGGAAGTTCCAGCAACCGTATGGCTGAAACGGACTTGGAAAACGAATGAAAAACACCCAAAATGAGATTTGCAGCGATTCAGCAATCGGGAGGCCGTCGCCGACGGGCTGCTCAGCCGTCGCCGACGGCCAACGGGAGTTTAGTCTGCTGAAATTATTTTTGTTTTGTCTGTTTTTCACGTTTAGGGTTCTCGTATGATCTAGAGCATAATAATACGATATTTACGATCACAAATTGTCATCACAACGAAGTAAAATTTATAAAAGTCGAATGTAATGTATGGAATGGCATAAAATGATGACGAATGTATCTACTGGAGTTGGAAACGTATGATAATGAATAAGGAAAGAAGTAAATGTAGACTAAAGTACTTGGATATGTGAAGGAACCTGAATTGTTAATAAATGAATATAAAAAGAATGATGAGATTAGTGGTGAAAATAATTTGAAGAATGTGAGTTAGGTATAATTCGTATGAGACTTCGGATAATGTATGCTTTGATCAGAATTATGCATTAGAGGCTAGTACCCTGTGTTTGGAATGGTGTGATACTTATGTGTATATAACGATTTGCTTTAGTATGATTAAGAGGCGAATATGTGCTAAATGTGAATCATACGAGCTTATTAGTAAAGGATATGTTGAAATTATGTTATATAGTTGTTTTGAATGAAATTTGCTATTTGTAGAATCATGGAGCGTTAGCATGTGAAAGTACGTGTATGTGAATGTATATGTGTATTGTTTAGAGGATCACGTAAATTGTATATGTCCTACAATACGAGTAAGAAATGCGTAGGATATTAATATTATGACCTACCATATTTAGATGAATACATGTTCAAAAGTTTAAAGTGTGTAAACAACACAATTGACTTTCTGAAAGTCAATAGTATAGGGATATCATGGGATGGCCATTAGACACAATTGTTAAAGTAAAGAGTTAACGTGTTATGTACTAGATGAATTACGTGTTATGCTTGATGATAGTTTAGTTGTATGGATCTGAAATGAGATAACTATTAATGAGTGTCTCATTTATACGAAATTTTACTAACGAAAGTCGATTAACGTATGAATAGAAAGAAAGTGAACAGTCGTATGTATGCTCACATAAGCTAATGATATTACAAACGTAATGATATGTAAGGATGAAAATCTTGTCAATTGACTTGAGCATGGATGGCAAAGGGTTAAGAGGAAGCAATGAGGTAAGCATGAACGTGGACGCTAAAGGAAGGTGAATTCGCAATCACTTAGAATTTATTTACATGAAGACGTATACGTGTTTGAATATTTGAAATTAAGTGGAACGTATAAATAAATGAGAAATGCTAAGGTACGTTTTGTTGAAATGGTTGGCATAATGTTAAACAGGTCATAAATTTTAGTTGAGAAGTTTTAATATGGAAATGAGAACTTGGTAATGTTAATGAAAGGTATGGAAAGAATATTAGTTAAGATGTTAGCTAAAGACGTTTTGTAAGTATGTTCGAATTGAAAGTAAGTACAACACGTACTACAATACTTATATACAAAAAGTACTGGGTGGTGGTTGACTTTAAAAGGTTATATTGTAGAAGTCAGTAAATAATAATTACTTACAAATGCTGGAAGTATTACGTAAGAAATGCAACGTGTAATGTAGGATACTCATTAGTAAGAGACATGTTAGAGAACGTAGGTGAATTAACACCAAATACGGTGAACGAACAAATGGAAATGGTATATTAAGGGATGGTCATGTATTGACCGAAGCTCGAGAAAAACACGAGAGTCGTCTCACTTATGTCCGGTCAAGCTAGCAAAAAGGGGTCTAACGATTCTTAAAGGATCGGATCAATATAAGAAAGAAAGATAGGAATGAAAAGTTTAAGCTTACGATTGAATGTAAAACAAACTTAAGAAAGAAGGGTGGGAACACCACTAGAAATAGGATGTAGAGTGTCGCGTCGAGACGCACTACATGAATTAGGTCATGGAATTAAGTGTTAGGACTCAACAATTGAAGTTGAATGTAGAAGATTAATACGAAAACGTATCATAAGAAATGATATGGTAAATGATACGGCAGAAGAAAGAAAGGAAGGGATGAAAATGTTTGAATCTGAGAAATGGATTCAACCATGTAAGGAATGAAAGGTTGGATCCATAAACAAACCCGAATCAAACCAGTAAGAATGAAAGGTAATAAATTAAAAGTTCGAATCCGTAAGTGAAGATGAATTAAACAAGTAAGAATAAAAAAAACTAAGAACAAAACTCAAATGAGTTATACGGGTCAAATGGCGATCGCCATTTGAACCCGGTATTTAATGTTCGATTTTTCAAGTTTATTACTTATAGGTGAGCATAATGTATGGGCATGCATTGTCACAGTTTGGAAAGTATTAACCTTCGCAAAGTATGAATAACGAGTCAAGGGAATTGACCCGCGCCAGGTGCGTATAAAAAGATTATATTTCTAATAGGAGCTTAGGGCTCGACTAGAGAATGATGTGTCAGAATAGGATAACTGATACACATATGTAAGATTAGACTTCCGAAAAGTCAAACGAAGTAAATGAAGTCCTTGCAACTATGCAATTATAAGGTACGAATGTGTACCTCGATACGACCACAATAAGTAAGGGGGGTGTTAGTCTGACCTTGAAAGGTCAAACTGCGAAAGTTGACGAAATGACCAATAAAATGAAAGGATAGTATATAAGAAATGGAATGTATGATATGTTTTAGCATGTACGTAAGGAAACTGTGAAAGAGACAATAGGCGAATAAACACCATGTATGACGCAATTATGAAAGGTTATGTGCTAACTATTTATTTATAGATAAACTAGGTTATTCCCCGGGTAGATACCCGGGTAGGAAAATTTAAATTACAATCAAAAGCAACAATAATATACGAGTTCAATAGTCATCAACACACCCTTAAATCTTTTTATGAATACGTGTGTTGAGAAATGATATGTTTTTTTTTATTTTTTGAAAAAAAAAATACGTTTAAACATGATAGAGTGTGGCTCCACCCCCGATCATAACCTACACTTCAAACGGTTTTCCAATTCCTCAAAAATGGTTGCCTGAAAAAACAATAATGCAAAATTTCAATGAAACACTACAAGATCAATTACTTTCGCTACAAATTTCACTGAACTTTACATCATCCTAGAGGTCATAAAATGGGAGGATCGGGCAGTTCAAAGAGTCAAACAATTCGAATCGATAGGTTAGGCCAGTACACTTCACACAAATGTACAACACACTAATACACTGATAAAAAATGGTATAAATTTGACCCAATTCAACCAGTCATACACCATACACCTGCTCGTGCGAGCTCTCTCCAAGACTTTCATAGTCGAACTAACCGAGAACGAACCTTGAAGAATCTTCGACCCAAGACTTTCATAGTCGAACTGACCGAGAACGAACCTTGAAGAATCTTCGACCCAAGTCCACGTGTCTGCATATGTAATTAGTACTTTCGATCCATCTCATTAATGTATAAGTTGATTTGGGTTATGTTTTTATCTCAAAAGAAAGTGCTATAACTTACACATCTTTTATTAAATGTCCAAAAAAATGGTTTATTGCAACTAAATAATATTTGCAGATAGAAAAATATGAACTTGCTATAAAATTGACACAAACAACCCGTTTGTTTCATATAGGAATAAATGAACTTGGTATATAACCCTAGTCTTATGATATATATAATCCTAGTGTTACTCCTATGATTGAGATAATGATCACTTGGGTGTATATACAATATCAAATATATATAGAAATACAATAAAACATACATATATTTTATATAATAGTGGTCATCATCCTGATGAGTTTACCCCAAAGCATACCACTGATGACCTCATTCACATTAACAGTCATGTTGTATGGTATAAATAATGAAAGACGGACCTGCCACCTCTTTGATTGAGCTGGGTATTTTTCTTCAAAACAAAGCTGAAAATCAACAAAAAAAAAAACATACAGTAACTACACATAGCATTAATGACACATAATTAATAAATAAATATTTTAAATGGTAGTTATGTTTATAAAAAAACAATGTTCTCACCACAATAACTCAAGTTTTTCAAGAGTGTGACCCATTTGGAAAAAAAAAACTCAAAGTTCACTTGACCCGTTTGAGATAAAACACAAACCAAAGTTTATTTGACCCGTCATAAAAGGGTAACCCAGGACATCTTTCCTTAAAGATACAAGTGATACCTGTTAATAAATCACTGACAAAAATAAAAAATATGGAGAATTAAGTTTATCGCAAAAAGAGTAACCTGGGACATCTTTCATTAAATAATCCGAACTTGTCAAATACTCATAATGCTGAACATGTACATCCTAGGAGTGTCCATAAACTGTCGAAATCGACCAAACTACCCAACAGAAAAAAAAGTCTGCATATTTGTAATATATATAATGTCTGATTTAGGTAGTCCAATAATGGTTTAATAATATTTAACTATGCTAAGTCAGCTTATGGCTAACACGTTGTATCCAACTTTTATATACAAAAATAATGTTAAATACTATAACAAAATCATAGTCACAAGAAACGATAAAAGACCCACGTATCGCTACCAGATCGGTCGTACCGAATCGCGGTACAAAGTTGTCCCAATCGCCTCTTGTACGCGTATCGGATTGCTAAATTGGACCGTTCCCGGTTATGTACTATAATAGTGTTCCAATCGTTAAATACACGTTTTTAATCGATCCAAAACACGTTTCCGTTTGTAGCGGTCGGCGTTCCGCTATGGCCAGATTCATGTACCGGAATTTGAAAAGCCATTAACTTTTTCCCGCTTTTCATTAACAGAGGTAAGTGAATAATTTTTTCCTGCCATTAACTTGTCACACTACAATTAACACACTTTAATTATTACCCATGCAATGTTAACTATAAATACCCTAACTATAAATACTTGCTGTAACAATCAATCTAGCACACAATATTTCAATTCAATTAAGTCAATTACAAAAAGAAAACAGTAAGCAATTAGCAAATGGCTTGCCCATGGCTTTATAGCCTAGTGGCATCTTGGTGGTGGGATAAGGCTTTGGGACCAATAGGTCCTGGGTTCGATTCTCACAAGGGGGGTTCCTCTGGTGTGGCATTATGCCTAGTGGAGATGGATATGATCGGGTGGTTCCTCTGGTGTCAAGATGATACTCCAGTGGTCCGTCAGTGATCCAAATTTGCCGTTCAAAAAAAAAAATTAGCAAATGGCTTTCGGTAAGATTGAGTTTTATGAAATTTATGTTTTGATTATGAATTTTCTTTTATGAAGTTTCTGTTTTGAATTTTGATTATGTTTTTGAAAATTTAATGAAAGATCTATTTTATATTTTTTATATGTATATGATATCTGTACCAGACTACAGTGATACGCGATAGGATACACCGTACCATGTACCGAATTAGCGTTCCCAACTGAACCTACCCCCAACGTACTGATTTTTAGAAAGGCCCGAATTGCGTACCGGTTTTCGTATCACGTTCCATGTGACTATAAACAAAACCCAAAACCAATATTTTTACCATATTAATATAATGTTTTGAGTATATCAATTTAGGACTCTAGACAACTTTTGACCCAATTAAGCCATTAGACTCGTTCCCTTTTTAACTGTATATTCTGCATGACCCATTTGCTGCAACATGCCTAACAAATAAGATGAAGGATTGTCTTTGACTGACTCTTACTAATAAGCAAGCATATAAATATAAACTAACAGTACAAACCACATTGAAATTCAAACATGTAGTAGTAAAATAACCCAAATAGACTTTGTACATGATAGTGAGGTAGATAAGAAATCTTACCTAATTTTATAGTTTAAAATGGGATATGTTCAACCATCTTAGCAAATAGTCTCTGCTGCTTGGCTAATGCGCTTCTTCTTCTGTCATCTCAACATCATTCGTTCACTTTCCACCTTTAATAGTTTCATTTTCAATCATTTCGGTTAGGTTTAATCCTTTAACCCCACATATAAATAAAAGAGATCATTATATAATAAATAGAAAGAACTAAACAGTTACTTTACTTTCAACTTTGTGTTGTTTGTATGCAGCATAAACTTTTACAGTTAATCCACAAAACCAAGAACCTGGATAGCTAAATGAATTAGTTGAAACTTGAAAAACAGACACATTTATCTACATTATGCAAGTATATAACAAACCTCTAATGAATATAAAATAGTGGAATTAGTGAGTCATCAACCAACATCTAGATAGATTACAACTAATACCTTCAAAATCAAGTAGACAAAATGAGCTGTCTCTGAGCCCATCGAATCTGAACAAAATAAATAAATAGATTAAAATTGAATACATACCTATTCCACCCAATTATCAAACCCATACCCATAATAAAGATTCATGGCTGTAAAACAAACATGGTGAAACACTAACCGGCCCCGTAACACCAATACCGTGCTTTACAACTCTTCAAAGCAGTTATAAGAAGGCCAAACAACAAAAACGACTGCAAACATTCCATTCCCGAATCGCCAAGAAGGTTGAAGTGCTACCGGATTGGCATCCTCGATTTTTGGTATACCAAATTCCTCTACAACTCCCTATGAAAAACGATACATGTATGTTAATCCCAATAACCAACAATTTAATCAATGGTATTGTAAGTAAAATGTAAAACTCACTTTAATAGCCTGTTGCATGATTTTAATATGTTCAAAAAAAAGGAAGCGGAAAGCAACATACTCAAGGGCTTTCATGTCGGTGTCTTCTTCCCGTTCCCAACTTGCTGATGCGCGTCGAGGGACTCTGCTTCTTTCTACTTCTACCTGGTAAACCGGTCAAAGTTTCTTAAAGTCTTTAAAAAACATACAACCTCTTAAATCGTTAGTATTTCATTGTCATAATTAAAGCATTTATTACTTTAATTAGCTTGAAACGGAGAACAGAGTGTTTCAGGGGCCAATCCGGCACGTGTTGTGCTAAAAGTGATTTTTTTCAACTCGTTTTGAATCAAATCTTTTTTGACATGTTACCCAATCGCCTGTCGCCTGACCCACCCATCATATTCACCTTCGCATATATAAAAGTATACGCAATGAATAGAAACAATAATGAATCTGAGCTTCTTTAATACGCTTCATCTCCTTTTCTAATTGGAACTCCGCTGCCGCCTTTTCGCTTGTCATTACCTCTAACTGTGCATATTGTCAAAGCATGTCATCATTTTTAAAGCCAATATTCATCATCAGGAGACTACAACTGTTAACTTACCAACAAATCCGTAAGTTCCCGGTACCGTTTCTCCAGCTCCATATGTTCCTGCACAGTAGTACTATCAATCCATATGTTCCAGCTCACACAAGTCCTATGAAACAAAACATTTTCAGCAACACAAATGTAATTAGATAATGAAGATTGAATAATATTAGTATTTGATGAAAAAAACAAAATAAAAATTAAAAGAGAACATATCAGATGAATTTGGTTGTAAGGCACGATATCCTTTAGTACCAAGGAATAATAGCATTGCCTCTTGACGAAATGCCATACCACATTAAAAACATTGATTTTGTAATATGTGTTAAGCTTCATCAAACAATTCGACGGTAAACAAAAAATAAGTAGATACCGATGTAGTTAACTCCACCTTGATCATCAAAGAAACTGCAACTGGGGGATTAAGAGCTCAACCTACATAGAACAAAAGAATTAATTCTCATAATTGAAATCGATCATAATGGGAACAGATGTCAATTAACATGAATCCTAACGCTCAAATGCTCAAAAAGATACAAAACTATATACTTAATCCAACTTAAACTTATAAGCCATTTGGGATCCCTTAGCCATTTTACATCCAAAACTACTAATTATACTCATCTCTGACAAATAATGATCTTAAATTTAACATATAACTTTTTCATAGAAAGATTTTGACCCAACTCAATCCATTTTCTCGGCCAATACCAAATTAGTAATTACCATGTTCAACTAAAAACAATTTTTACCCATTACAAAACCAATTCCAATTAGATCACAGAACCGAAATAGGGAAACTAAAATAAACAAACTTTTAATATCTTGTTGGCCACCACTTTACCAAACCATTTTCAAATAACAAAAAATAAATACAATCAACAGCACAATTATTGCCACAAGAAAATACAAACTTGTTGCCTTCTACTAATTCGTTCAGCCACAATGCAAGAATTGACATCGGTTTGCCAAATTCCACACACCTTCCAACGTATAAAAATCAATCGTATAAAGTATAAGCACGCAATCAAAATGAAAAACTAAGAGTATTGATGGCATACACTGAACTTGGACCACCGTTACCAAACACAATAAAGACGGGGTTGAAACCGACGGAGCCTGGCGACGGTGAGTGAACCTGAATAATGACTAAAGATCCATCTGGATGAAGCCTAACATTATCGATCTGCAAATAAGTAGATATTTTAATCCTTATGAAGTTGCGATAATCAACAAATCTCGATTGACAATCAACCAATCAATCAAAATATACCTTAATTTGTGCTTCCATTGCATGGATTCTACGAGATCTCTGAGCAGATTCAATGGCTTCACGGTGGGGATTAGCTTCTAATTTGGTTTTTCTCTCTCTTTCCAATTGTAATTTGGCCTTTTCTTTTCGATCCTTTTGTTCTTTCTCCAATTTCTCTCTCGCTCTTCTAAACTCAAAATCCATCTTCTCTGTGGAGTTTACAGATCTGTAAAAGTTGTTGAATATACCTTAATTTAATCCTTATGAAGTTGCGATAATCAACAAATCTTTAATCAAAAGAACTATCAATTGGTTGCTTTGATTATGTTTGAGATGGCCATTAGGGTTTCATAATAGATGAAATGGTTGTGTACGATTAAGGTTTATGAAGTGATAAGGTTCAATCGATGGAGACGGCGAATCGTTTTGTGTTAGGGCTTGTGAAAAAATATGATCGAACATAGATGATCCGAGGGAAAGATGGAGCGTCCGAGGATATGTGTGAAACACGCATTCGTGAGAAAGAAAATAAAAAAGAAGAGGCAATGTGATATACAGTAGCTGAGATGTGAATTTAGGGTTTGAAGAATGAAGCGGCAAAGGAGAAGAATGAGGGTGTAGAGAAATTTAGGATTTTAGATGCCTTATATACACGGGTAAAAAAACGGGTAATATAGCACCATTCGGGGCTTCATTGTCAAAAAAAAAGGATCCAGTGTTTTCCCGCCAAAATGCACAATTTAGAGGGGCCAATAGCTTGACACATCAGCAAAAAACAACACATTTATTATATATAATAGATATGATGGAATTCTTAGTGAGATGATAGTAATAAAGCTAGTGGAAGGATGCTCACGAGTGGGAGCATATTTCATGAATGAATGACACCAATTTTGGTACGGAAGGTGCATATAAAGAAGCGGATCGATCCGGCACACGGATAACTGATTTATGCAATGAAGGCGAGGTTAGTAAAATGTTTAATTCTTGGTTGATAATTAAGAATCTGTAGATTTATTTGTAAGTGTAAACAAAATGAATGGTAGGATAATTATGGTATGGTATACAATAATCGACCTGTAATGGTCAGCGTGAGAAGGTATGAATGTCATTAAGAGGGAGATCTAAAGGCCTTAAATGAAAATTTGAACTGATTTGGTTAAACGCTCGTATGGTGCTCGTACACAACATACCTAGTTGTTATCATAAGTAGTTCATTCAAGGAGCTAATAATAAAGTGTGCGAAGGATTAGATTTGAGGCTAAACTCAATCTTGTAATTAGTTCAAGTGACGGTAGTAACCGTAGAATGATGCTTTATACTCGTATCAAGTATGAAAAAGTAATTAGGAAGTGGGTAGCTTTGTATTAGTACCACTAAGTCATTAAATGTTTATAGTATACGTATAATGTTATGCTAAGCCCTCATATGAATAAGAAAGTAATTAGAAGAACGTTAGTAATGGGATAATGGGGTTTGCTCATGATTACAATAATGAATTATATCGTGCATGATTCGTGAGCGGAATGAAATAAATCGATTTATTTATATTAGTAAATGTATGAATATGTTACGCTTAATTAGAAAGATAGAAACAAGCCGTAAACATAAGGTTGCACGACCAATAGTATACATTGGAATAAATTTCAAGGAACGAAGTGCTAGTGATGATGTATGCTAGGAACTAGCATTATAAAATGAAAACGACACTAATAAGAGCTCTGGATCAGATACTGACTTATATGTGATTATGAAAGTAATTTATTTAAGTTAAGAACGTAGGGACAACATACACAAATATGTTTATGCATGATTGAAACTTTTGCCAAGACCCCGAATGCATTTATGTTGTAGTAAGCTTGTGAATGAATATATGAAAAATTAAGAGTAGAATTGATCTAATTTGTTATGTGTCCAGGTTTCGGGGACGAAACCTCTTTTAAGGGGGATAGACTTGTAACACCCCAAAATGTCTAATATAAAAAAATTTAGTGAAAGTAAATAAGAAACTTAACTTAGTTAATGGAAAAATGTTATAACTACAAGTATAAGATGTTTAGTGTTTAAATTAATGGGTGAACAACCTTAAGGGACCAAAGTTGTAAGAAGCCACAACTTAGATGAATAAAAGATTTAAAAAAAAGTCAAAACAGATCGCACAAGAGGAGCCAAGGGTGAAACCCTAGTTTCACCAATTCCATCCAATTGAGAAGGAAATTCAAAGGAAAATCGAATGCATGAACCCTTTTTTCGATCATCAGACCTTGTTCAGTAAAATAGTAAGTTCAATTTCGTGATTTGATGAATTTCAATGGGTTTCATCTCAATCGTGAGTTTTGATATGATTTGTGTAATTGGATGTTAAAAACTATCTTCTAGAACAGAAATCATGCTTGGATTTAGGTCAATTGAAGAATTTTAATATGGTTTCACCTTATGAGAATGTTTATGAATAAGGTGAACAAGGTGAGTAAAATTATGTGAAAATTTAACTATGATGTCCTTGTGATACTAGGATTCTTAGACAATATGGTGTAGGATGAAGGTTAGTCATGAATTTGATTGAATGTTGATGAAATCCTAAAAGAACTAGTCAAAATCACGTCCTAGGATAATTGTGTTAGTGTCCTACAAATGCGAAACCCGCCAAGTGTTCGATGAAATGCTTAAGAGAATATTTATGTGAGATTCGTAAAAATTATGATAATGTTGCTTATTGATAGAACATGTAAATAATGAAATGATGTTCAGATGGATTAAGTGATAGAATGAACATGTTAATGTAGGCATGAAAGAAGAAAGTTCAAGTGCTACGAAGACGGAAAAACGCACAAGATCGAGGTATGCTAATTTACACATACATTTATAGCATGTTGTATTATGATTACTAATCTTTATTGTAATTCGTCATTTATGCCAAAAATTGAGTAATGGTAGTTTATGGAAGTTGAGTAGTAAGTAGTATGATCCGTCATTAAAATAGCTATTTAAAAATAGCTAACAAAAGTTGAGGGGCTAAATTTGAACTTTTCATCAAAGTTCTATCTCTGCAAAACAAATACGGCAAAACAATCTCTGCAAATTCGTTCCAATTTCAACGCGTTAAAAAAATCACGCGTTATAAGCTTGGCGTCGGCGGTGTTCGATTGTTGTTTCACGCGTGATGGGGTGGCCATCACGGACCACCCCGCCTCCCCTAAGGTTGCTCCCATATATCCTAGAGCAAGTTAAACAAAAACGTATATATGGCATAGGTTGTTAAGGGTTAAAACAGTGGTTAAACAAGTGTTTTTAAGGTCTATGCAGGAGCCTAACGTAGCTTACGGTGGTAAGGTTTGCTAAGTCGCCGTCTTTTGCCACACCTACGTTTCACCTACGTTCTGTCGTAATGCAACTCAGGTTAAAAGTCTCGGATCAAATCTTTGTCAAAAGATTTTTATAGATGGCGATGCAAAGATCGATCGATCAATAAGTTCATGTGTAGTACATGTTCTTAAAAACTTAGAAATTGGATTTATTCGATATGTAAATAATGATTTCAATTATTAAACGGGTTTTAAACTTGGGAACATTTTCGCTTAGCAACTCAAATTCAGTTTTGTAAAATAGTGATGTAGCGCGTGATACGGAAACGAAGATCAAACACGTTGATTCAAAGAATACCCGTGTGTTCTTCCCTAACCCCTAAGATTCCACCCAAAAGGCACGGAATTTGAAGTGAAAAATCATTTATGTCAAAATTCAAGTCTGATCATTCATATTACTAGAGGGACATATAAATAGAAACCGAAATTCGAAATGGGCCTAAAAAAGATAACGGGCCAAACACACGGCCTAAAACAAAATGCCCAAAATAGTTCAAAAACATAAAAATGCAAATAACTAACAAAAATAAGCGTTTTTTGGCACGGACGATGACCCAAACCGCCGTAGGCGTTTGCAGCAAGATGGAGCTCATTCACACGTTCGTTTCGCCTAGTCGCACGCCCAAAACGGACCCCCGTAGCGCAAGTTAGAGCCATTTTAGTGAAGCCACTTTGGTTACACGATCTTGGGCCTCCAAATACAAAATAGCCCGCTCTTCCACACTTGAGCCCGCATCAAATAGGGTGTGCCATGATCCTTTATTTTATGAAAACATTGGGAACATTTTCGTTTAGCAACTTAAATTCAGTTTAGTAAAATAGGGCGTACCACAATCGAATCCTCACAAGCTTGCGCACCAATTCTCTTCGGTCATCAGTCATCAGTCATCACTTTCTAGTATCACAAGAACCCATCGTAAGATCTTCACAATCGTTAAGGCGATTGATTCTTTCTTGTCGGACTCGAAGATCGACAGTTGACAGTCTTGATCGTAGGTTTCTTCTTCTTGATTGAACTCCTTAGAGCTCTGATGCCAATTGAAAAAAAATTGTAACGAACTTCCATACAAGGATACTGACGTTCTCATTTTATCAAAGATAGGTTACCTAAATTCCTTAATATATAAACCTAAACAAGAAACCGATTTTGACTCGAATTAGGATTAAAAAAGTATCTCAAAAACCCCGAAGTTTGTAACTCGAGCACTTTTTTCTAGGGATGATGTTGTTGCATCTAGTGTCTGTTAACTTCGTCTTAATCGAGTCTTATGTCTAGATAGGATAATCGAGCACACAACAGGGTTGAATTTAGAGCTAGAATATGTTAAAGTGGGTGATTCCGCTTGAAAGTGACAATGTTCAGTTCAAGCGAAATTAACATGTTGATTCCGCTTGAAACTGACATGTCAACTTCAAGCGAAATCAGAACACTATATATATGTGTGTGCTGGTGTCATTTGGAGCGGAATCAGGTCATATGTTCTGAGTCGAGGTGCTGTCCGTTTGTCATTTGAACTTGTAAAAGCTCAGGAAATCAGTAATAGATAAAGATTAGAAAGGAACAAGCTGTGTTGACATCTTTTACATTGATTCCACCTTTGTACTTGATGATGAACTACTCATACTGACTATTTAGGGTCACACGACGGTCCAACAAGTGGTATCAGAGCTCAGGACGAGGAGTTCATACCAATTCAACTTGATTTCATCGGATTCTCACACTTCTACTCTTTCTTTTCTGATTTGAACAAAACTTAACGGTTGAAATGGCTTAAAACTCACACATATCAAGCGAAACATAGTGTTAACTAATCCTTGAAAGTATTGGACCTAAATTCGAACTAATTCTGATAAAAACTTGTAATTCCGCTTGAAAAACTGTTCGAACATGCTTATGTCATACTAATTCCGCTTGAACTAGCTTGTGTAATTTCAAGCGAAATCAGCTTGAAATCAGATTCCGCTTGAAAGTTATTGTCTGATTTCGCTTCAAAATCTGTTTCCGCTTGAAAGATATTGTCTGATTCCGCTTGAAAACAGATTCCGCTTGAAAATTCAAGCGAAATACGTGATTTCGCTTCAGAGTTACTGATTCCGTTTGAAACTGCCATTGATTTCAAACGAAATCAGATTCCGCTTGAGAGTTCAAACGAAATTAGCTATTCCGCTTGAAAGGACTTGATTCCGTTTGAAGCAGTATTCCGCTTGAAGCTATTTCGCTTCAACTGATTCCGCTTGAAGTTCCCGTTTTTTCAAAATTTCAAAAATTTTTCTAAGTGTTTGTTGATCGTTTCAGGTACTTGGAAATGGATGATCCGTTCATGAATCCATTTTGTGATGTGTTTGCTTATACCGGTGGTTTGGGAGATGATACATCGAAGAGTATGAATGGCACTACATCGACATCGAGTGCAAAGAAGATTCTTTCCGATGCAATGAGTGTAGAAAGTGCTTACGGTACATACAACAAACCTCCTAACTGATGGCGATCGAAGATTATAATCGGTGGGCTACGAGATTTGAGGAGTGGCTTAAAGCATTCGCATACCCAAGCTGGAAAAGTTTAAAGAATGATTATACTTCAGGAGATCGAAGTGGTCAGAGTGTAGTAGAACTTGATGATATAGAAAGATACGTTGCTGAACAAAAATGCATAGCGTTGATTCATCAATCAGTCAGAGATGATATAATTTCATTGATCAAGTATACAAATTCGACAGATCTTTAGGAGAAACTGAGGGTAAAGTGTGTAGGTAGTGCTGAGATTGTGAAAAACAAAAAGAAATTGTTACTTAAAGAGTTTGATTTATTTGGTTGTATGAAGAATGAATCTGTTTGTAAAATGATCGAGAGATTTGGGCATCTGAAGATAGAGCTGGCAAGACACAAAATCACATACACTCAAGAGGAGTTGGTCGACAAATTGTTTGATTCGTTGCCAAATGAGCAAGATTGGCAATACTTTGCCTTGATGTTGAAGAACACAATCAAGTCTGAAGATTTGACAGAGGATTTGCTTATCGAAAGACTAGAAAGCCATGAGTTGGAGATCAAGAAATCTAAAGTCAACAACACAGCTTATCAGCAGAATGTGGAGCTGTATTACAGAGGAAATCTTCCAAAGATTGGATCTCCAAGAACAGCGTTTTCTGCAGAAAGTTCAAATACTGTGAATCATGAAACACCTCAAAGTGGTTTTCACAGTGGATCTTCTTCAACAACTTCAAGCCAATCTGCATCAAAGAATTTATTTCAGTGTAACATTGATGTGGATCTGAAAAACGCTTAAAACTTCAGTGAAGAGTCAGCAAAACAGCAGATGGTATTCTTGGCGTCTGTGCTTGAATCGTACGAGAGCCTCGTGGCAGGCAAGATTGGAAACACCAACCTGACAAAAGAAGACTACGATCAGATAGATCCTGAAGAGATGGAACTGATCGATATCAGGTGGTGTATGGCCAGTGCAGTTCGACGGGCACAACGTTTCATGGAGATTATAGGAAGAAAGTCTATTGGTGGACCATCTACCAAGTTAGGCTTTGACAAATCGAAAGTCACATGTTTCAAATGTAAACAGAAAGGTCATTTTAAAAGAGAGTGCCGAAATGTTTATGCTGATGATTCTGAAAATCCTTTTAGAGAAGTTTACTACAAGAGAGCAATTTATCATCAGAACAAGGCTGAACCTCCCAGAATGAAGCAGCTTGAAATAATCCTAAAGAAAAATCAAGAGCTCTAGCTGTTATTCACGATGACGAAGGCTTTCATTGGAGTGATATTTTGCCTGAGGAAGATGCAGTAGGTTATGCGTTTGCTGCAACAACAGAAATCAAACCGTTCAAAGACACCAGAACAGCAGCAGAAAAATCAAATGATAGACAACAGAGAGCTCAATACAAAATGATCAGAATTTCTCGTGTATACAGTGAAGCTAAAAAGGCAAAAAGATGGGATGCAGATAGAGAATGTTACCTTGATCCTGAAGGAAACATTGCTATTGATCCAAAGACTCTTAGTCTTGAAGCTTTCGCTGAGGAATTTGCTGAACTAGAAGAGTCTCAACAGAGAGAATGGTGGGGAGGTGGTGAAGAGAAAGAGAAAGAGAAAGAGAAAGAAAAAGAAAAAGAGCAGGAGCAGAAGCCAAAGAAGATTAATGAAGGGATCATTGATACGTCACAGGAGTTGACAGCTGAAAACTTGGGAAAGATGGCTGACAAGGTGTTGGCTTCTAAGGAACTTGAGGTAGACTCTAAGTCTGTATTTGAGTCTAAAAGCCAGGTCAGTTCAAATGCGTCATCGAGTGAGTCAGGTAAGAAAGTCAAAGGTGACAGTGACTGCAAAAATTACATGAGAAACTGCAAAGTTTGTAGTACACAAGCTTACCTCAATGATACGAAGGTTAATGATCTGACAAAAAGAGTCAGAAAGGTTGAAGATCAGATTCTTGATCGTGATAAAATGCTCAAATTTCAAATGATCAAGTTAAAAAGTTGACTGAGAAAATTGACAATGATAAAATTGAAGTAGAAAGAATTAGGAAAGAAAATGAAAAACTAATTCATGAAAATCGTCAACTCTCAGAAAATTTTAACAAGTTAAAACAAACGATAAAGGATTCTGATAAACGAAACAGTAAAACCAAAAAAGAAAATGATCATTTAACTGGAGTTCTTAGACACAAAGAAGAACAAATCAACAAGCAACTGGATGATATTGCTAAGTTGAAGCTTCAGTTTGAAGAAGCTAAGATTGAGAATGAGCGCATCAATCTGAAATTAACCAGTTACAACTCCGCAAGCTTTGTTTTACAACATATTGTTCCCAAACCCATTGGAAAGAACAAAGCAGGCGAAGATGTATATTCTGATGGAACAGGGGTGGGTTATCATCAAGTTCCACTACCAGTTCTAAACAATTTTTCAAAGAAACAATCAGGGTTGGTTAATGATGATGATGAAAATGAGGTGAAACTTCCGGACACAATTGATGTCACGTTCACTTTATCTTCCGATGAGGATAGTGTCCAGGCTGAAGTTGTGAAAAGTGTAGTTGAGAATGTTTTTAAATCTGAAAGTGACACTACTGAGAAAGATGAATGTTTCTTGGACAAATACATTCTGAAATCAAAGTCCAAAAACAACTTAAATGAAGAACCTAATCTTGTCATGTATAAGATGTTGGGATCGGATAAGTTGTTTTCGGATTCTGAGTTTCCACTGGAGAATGTAAATGTTGCTAAACTGACAAACGTGTTCAAATTGATTGAAGTTGATCTGTCAGAAGTGAATAGTTTAAATCACACAAAAAGACAAATGAATTTTGAGAAAGATAAAGCTTACTACAAGAATCCTGTTGTTCCACCACGTTTTTATAACAACAATCGAAACAAATGGTCGGGTGGATATCAGGGTGGTAAGACTTATCAAAAAAAGAATGTTTAAAACAGAAGGTTTGTTGAGAAGAAAGTGTTTGTGACAAGTTCAAGTTCACTTTCTGATGAAGAATCAAAAATCTTTTCAAAATCAAACAAAGAGTTCTTTGAGAAGAAGGCCTCACAGCCTCAGTCTGAAGGCACAAGTCGGGTAGTTGACACCCGAAGATGCTTCAAATGTAATCAAGTTGGACATATTGCACGAAAGTGTATCAACTTGAAGCCTAAGACTGAAGTTGTTGAGATTCAAAAGAAGAAAGTTGATGGGAAAGGAAAAGCTCCATTGGTTGTTGAGAAAAAAGATTTTGAAAAATCAAAATATCAAAGTCAAAACTGAACCTGCTAAAAATGTGGTAACTAAAAACGACAAGTTTTACAAGCGAGTTGCGTCACCTCAACAAACATGGAAGCCAAAAGTGGTTAAAAAGAAAGCAAGTGTTCCAAAACCAAAGGTTTCTGAGATTGAAAAACAGACATCTTCTACCACACCGGTAAAGATGAATGTTCCTTTGGATTACTATGTGAAACTTGAGAAAGAAATGCAAAAATCTGAGAAGAAAGATGTTCAAAAGAAAGACCAGCCATCTGGTCAACCTCAGAAAGATGAGTTTTTCTTATACAAAAAGGTTGAGGTTGGGTCTAAAGAAAGCTTGAAAATCAATGATAAGAATTTTCCACCATTCATCAACAAAAGAACTGTTCTTGATGTCAAGTTACCCGAGTCAACAGAGGCTTGGGTAGCACCAAAATCTAACTAAGTGTTTTTGAAATATGCAGGAGCTTCCAAGATCCGTTTCACAATGGATTATGGATAGTGGAGCTTCTCGGCACATGACAGGAAAGACAGCTTTGTTGTACGATGTTAGAAATTTTAATGGAGGTTATGTAGGTTTCGCAGGAAATCAAGGAGGTAGAATAGTTGGTGAAGGAACGTTATCCAATGGGATTGTTATGTTTGAAAGAGTGAATTACATCTCCGAGCTTGAGAACAATCTTCTAAGTATCTCTCAGATTTGTGATAGAATGTATACTACGCACTTCACATACAAAGAATGTTTGATCTTGAAACCAGGATTTGTTATCCCTGAAGAATGGATTATCATGAGGGCACCAAGAGTCAATGATCTGTACGTGTTGGATATGAGTGTAGCAACTACAACCACGGGTCAGGCTCATTGTTTTGTGTCTAGAGCAACGGAGAAAGAATCACAATTGTGGCACCGCAAGATGGGACATGTACATCTGAGGAAAATGAATCATCTGGTGCACAATGATTTAGTTACGGGTGTTCACATTAAAGGTTTTCATCTGGAAGGGGAGTGCATTAGCTGCGTCAAAGGCAAGCAGAAGAAAAAGTCACACCCTCAAAAGCAAGTCAATTCAGTCTCAAGACCTTTAGAGAGACTTCATATGGACTTGTTTGGTCCAGTGAACGTCAAAAGTATTACTGGTGA
Organism: Helianthus annuus; assembly: GCF_002127325.2. Lineage (NCBI taxonomy): Eukaryota > Viridiplantae > Streptophyta > Magnoliopsida > Asterales > Asteraceae > Helianthus > Helianthus annuus. The sequence goes on along the minus strand of NC_035439.2, from coordinate 87,417,444 downwards.
TTACTATTGTCTTGTAGTAACTGATGATTATTCCAGATTTTCGTGGGTTTCTTTTCTTAAGACGAAAGATGAGACATTTGAAAGCCTGATGTCGTTGTTCAGAAAAATTGAAAATGTGTACCAAGCACGAATAAGAAGAATCAGAAGTGATAATGGTACTGAATTCAAGAACAACAAGATGGAAGAATACTGTGATGAAAGAGGTATATTGCATGAATTTAGTGCTCCTTACACTCCGCAGCAGAATGGAGTAGCTGAACAAAAGAACAGGACACTAATCGAAACGGCCAGGACGATGCTTGCTGATTCCAAACTACCTGTAAATTTTTGGGCAGAAGCAGTTTCCGCCGCATGCTATACGCTCAACCGGGTTCTAACAGTCAAGAAATTCAACAAGACATGTTTTGAGCTAATCAACAACCGAGAACCAAACCTAAAGTATCTTGAACCGTTTGGGTCTCCCTGTACAGTTCTTGAGCCTTCTGGTAAGTTTGGTCCAAAGAGCATCGAGGGAATATTTGTGGGTTATTCAAGTCCTATGAAACGAGTCTTTGTTCTAAGCTTGAAGCGGATTATTGGGGCGCAAAATGTTGAATGTCAAGGCAATACAATGCCACCACAAAATCCCGGTGATTCATGGCGTTTTCACTATGATACTTTATGGGATTCATTTGACATGAGAGAAGAGGAAGAAGAAGATTTCTTTGATGAGTTGGATATTCTAAGAGAGTATGAATCATCTCAGGAAAGGTTCCCAGCTGAGTATTATTCAAATCGACCTCGACAAACTTTAAATGACGATGAAGCAGGTCCAAGCAATGCTGGAGAACATGATGATATTCAACAAAATGAAGTTGCTCAAGATAATCAGACGGCATAGAATGATAATCAAGAATCTGAGAACGGACCAGTATTCGATCACGGTGATTCAGATTCTGAGGGGGAGCAAATTGAGATTTCAGGTCAAACAAACCCAGTCAGTGAACAAGTTGCAAATCAGAATGTTACCAATCTGGAGAGCGATGTAGATGTTCCAAGCGAAGTGATGCCAAGAACTCTTTCATACCATCCAGAGGATTTGATCATAGGAGAATTGCAATCAGGCATTCGCACAAGACGTCAAATTGACCAAGGGCTTATTTGCTTTTATTCTACAGTTGCTTCTTTACAAACTGATTTTTCACATAGTTGTTTTATTTCGCAGATTGAACCGAGAACATACAAAGAGGCGTTAACTGAAGATTCTTGGGTAAATGTTGTTGGTGCACTACATCTGTCGACTTCGTCTTGTATCGAGTCTTACATTAGGGCACGATTTACGAGAAAACAGGAGATTGTATGTTCATTAGATAGAGGTTTCGCTCATAGGGTCATGGACATGAGGTTTCGCTTATGTGGACCTGAAGGTTTCGCTTTTATGTACAACTGCGGTTTCGCTCTTATGAACGTGTTCCTTGGAGCGAAACCATCAGGCCTATATAAAGGCTCCCATGAGCGAAACCACATAACTAAGTCTTGTATTCCATACCGAAGTGCTGCCGGTGTGAGGATTGAGCTGTAATTGTTGTCAGATCAATAAAATCAGTAGTTTAAGTAAAGAATCAGCTATTTCTACCTCCGTTTCTTGTTATTCCGCACCTGAAACGAAGTTGAACACCTCTGAACGACTCAATCGGGTCAGAACACGATCCTACAAGTGGTATCAGAGCTCAGGAGGAGGAGTTCTACAGAGATTAGCTGGATTTCATCATCATTTCTTACTTCTACACCTTCTTTATACAATTCAGAATATTTTACCGGTCAAAATTTGCTTAAAATTTCACAGACTGTGGGTAATTGAACATAAACAAACCCTGGAAAGTTTTGGACCTAAATACGGACTAAAAATGGGTCAAATTACATTCAGACTAGGTTTCGCTCTTTCGGACATATAGTGATTTCGCTTATTTTTCATAATGGTTTCGCTCGAGTGTCACCTAACTTGAGAGGTTTCGCTCCAAAGGCCACCTAGTTTCGCTCTTGTGTCACAAAATTAAGAGGTTTCGCTCCAAATTGCTTGATAGTTCCGCTCATAAGGTCATCAGGGTTTCGCTCCAAAGATCATCAGGGGGTTTCGCTCTTTTGAACTTAAGAGTTTCGCTTCAAAGGTCTTCTGGGGTTTTCGCTCATTGTGCACTATCACTTGATTTTGCTTATTTGTCACTGAATTTGAAAATCGTGCTAAATCATCATGGATACCGAGTTCTACAATGCGTTTGCAACACCGTCTGGTCCAGCTGCTATTGCTCAAGCTATGAATTTAGAAAACGAGACGGGAACCACCCAAAAGCCCCCGAAATTGATGAGTATCGAAGAATATTACGGGTAGAAAGACAGATTCGAGAACTGGGTTCAGGAAAACCATCTTAGATCATGGGAATGCATTCTGAAGAAATACGTCTTGCCTCGAACAGATTTACAGGTCTTAAAAGAGTTATCAGAATTCACGGATCAAGAACGAGTTATGTACAAAGCGGAGAAAATGATGATTAGCCTGCTTCAGCAAGCAATCAAAGAAGACATATTCATACTGCTACAACACGACAAAACTGCAAAGTCTATCTGGGATGCTCTTCGTGTTAAGTTTGAGGGTAGTGAGAATATGATAAAGAGCAAGAAAGCGTTGTTAAAGAAAGAGTTTGATCTGTTCAGTAGCTTACCGGGCGAGGATACAAAGAAGCTGATCGAACGTTACTTGTCACACCCCCAAAATCCACCCGCGGAGTACCACCACTTGGGAGCGTGACTGACCAGGATCAAGCCATCAATCATATCAAACATAGTATTTAATAATAAAAGTAATTAATGTAAATCATCGTGACATGATTGATGTTCCAAAACCAAACATCGTTTAAATAGCGGAAGCATAGTATGAAATCTCAAAATAGTTATAAGTTCAAATATCGTTCACGATCCAAATCCCACAACGACCTGCTCCTCCCTGTGCAAGCTCCGTAATGTACCTAAGGTCCTGCAAGGCATGCAGCAAATAATCAACAAACTAGTTGAGCGAGTTCACAGAAAGTAAGTTCATAACATAGTGCACAAGTATAGCTAGTGGGGGTTTCCCATACTAGTGTGTACTAAAGGTGGGGGCTTCCCAAACCTTGTGTTCATAATACTGGTGGGGGCTTCCCATGTTTATCCTGGCTAATGAGGGCTTCTCATTAACGGTACTTCTAGACTAACTTCCGACCATGTGTTCTTCTTGACTGAGAACAGGAAAACGTACAGGGTCACGTAGGCTTTACGTGACGTGCCCTTCCCCGAGGACATGGTACGCGTGGGGGCTACGTAGGCTTTACGCAGCGTGGCCTTCCGACCTGGAAGCCAGTGGATGGTATTGAGTTACGTAGGCTTTACGTAACGTGTCCTCCCGACCCGGGAGACAAATGGCAAACATACTGGGTTACGTAGGCTTTACGTAACGTGTCCTGACTAACCTGAGGACGATGGTCTATAGTCTAGAGAATGCGTAAGTACGAGTAACTCTTTCAATATCAACATATCCAACCCAATTCCCAACCCGGGAATCCCATGCCTTGGCTGTGTGAACTCACCTTGGTTTGCTCGGCAGATACACAAAAGAGTACAGGTAGCAAATAAATGGTCAACCACGTCCTATCATGGTTATTATGCAAGTCAGGTTCGTATATAGCACGTATATTGTATCACGTATAATCATGGCAAACACGTACATGTATCATCAATCCGATAAGCAATCTAAGGGTTCGGTCCAATCATTACCCGGCCCAATGACAATAAGCAGCCCAATATCATAACAGTTAAACAAATAGCCAAGTGTCCGGCCCAATCAGTTGGGCCTGTAATAGTCCAATAGCAACAGTCCCCAAATCAAATCATTGGGCCCGTGACAGTGAAGGCCCAAACAGTGTGCGTGTAAATGGTGGTCTCGAGTCGCAACCGGCGATCTCGAGTCGCAACCGAGGATTACGAGTCATATTAGGAGATTACGAGTCGCAACAGTAGGTTGCGAGTCGCAATGGCTGGTCTCGGTTCATCATGGTCCGGTTACGAGTCGCAACGGGACTCGCAACCGTGATCTCGGCTTGTGCTGTTTGTGGTCTCGAGTGGGGTTCCGACTCGCAACGAGTGATACCGAGTCGCAACCGTGTGTGTAACTGGTTTCCATAATTCCTGCATTGACTCATCCGTGATTCTAGCAAACATCTAAGGCAGTTTCGAATTCAGATCAATCACAGAAATTTATCAACAGTTTCATATCAACAATAGATCATGTTCATAGCAATTCATATTATTAAGAACAGTAACAATCCATTCAAACCACATGCAATCGGATTACCACACGAGCCTTATACCGAATCCTAAACTAATCTTCATAAAGCCAAACATACATATAACCGATTTCATGTCAAGTAACCATATAGCTTAATCATTCATGAGAACCGATTAACAATACCAATTTACATCAACATTTAATCAGTATTACTAGCATACACCCTAATTGCATCACCTAACAGAATGATAACAATCACATGATATCACATATAATCGAAACATATCATCACTAACCGGATTAACGAAGGAAAAGAGGGTGATTCCGAGTAGAGGTGTTCTTGCCGTCGGGTTCCAAGTGACCGAGAGAGAAAGGAAATCGCCTAGGGTTTGTGTGTGTGTGGTGTTTTTGCAAAGTAGTAAAACAAATCCCTAGTCCCGGTTTTGTGTTGCGAGTGGGGAGTGGGCCGAGCCCAACTCGGGTATCAAATGGAGTTCGATTTCAAGGTGTGGCCCAAACGGGCTTGTGTGACCGGTTAGCCTTGTGCAATCGGGTTTCAATGTGTGGTTTGGGCTCGTGCAAAACATAACATACGCACATAACACACGTAAACAAATATTCATTTAAAATCATATAATTCAGTTCTCATAAGCACGCAACGTTACATCAAAGCAAGTCGAAAGTTCGAGTTGTCACATTATCCCCAACTAATTGGAAATTTCGTCCCGAAATTTGGTATGCACTCACTGAGGAAGCTAGGTAAACTGTATTGTTCACTGATTTTCCTGGGGTGTCACATCCTCCCCCCGTTGATCTGGAATTTCGTCCCGAAATTCCGAAGTAGTAGCTTCAGCCTCAGTAGTGGTAGCATTGGTTTCGAATAACTGAGGGTACTTTTTTGTCATCCTGTCTTCGCGTTCCCAGGTGTACTCTGGGCCACGTTTGGAGTTCCAACGAACTCGAACAAGAGGGATTCTCTTGTGTTTGAGGACCTTCACATCCCGGTCCGTGATTTCCACTGGTTCCTCGACGAACTGCAACCGCTCGTCGATAGTAAGTTCCTTAAAAGGAATGATGAGGTTTTCATCTGATAGGCACTTCTTTAAGTTTGATACATGAAAGACATTGTGAACTGCCCCGAGTTCAGCTGGTAGGTTCAACTTGTAGGCTACTTTGCCAATCTTTTCCATAATTTCGAATGGTCCGACGTATCGCGGATTCAGTTTGCCCCGTTTGCCAAAACGAACCACACCCTTCCAGGGTGAAACTTTCAATAAAACCCGGTCCCCGACCTCAAATTCCAATGGCTTTCTACGCTTGTCCGCGTAGGCTTTCTGACGGTCGCGTGCTGCCGCCATGCGTTGTCGTATCTGTGCAATCTTTTCTGTGGCGTCCACAACAATCTCTGGACCTGTGATCTGACTATCTCCCACCTCTGCCCAGCAGAGGGGTGACCGGCATTTACGCCCGTACAATGCCTCGAATGGAGCGGCTTGAATGCTGGTATGGTAACTATTATTATACGAGAACTCCACCAAAGGGAGATGCTTTTCCCAGCCGTTGCCGAAATCGATAACGCATGCCCGAAGCATGTCTTCAAGTGTTTGAATCGTACGCTCAGACTGCCCATCCGTCTGAGGATGATATGCTGTGCTCATGTCTAGCCGTGAGCCGAAAGATTTATGCATCGCTTGCCATAGCTCTGACGTGAATCGTGCATCGCGATCCGAAATGATAGACGTGGGCACCCCGTGCCTCGAAACAACTTCCTTAAGATAGACGTCTGCGAGTGTGGAGAACTTGTCCGTTTCCTTAATCGGCAGGAAGTGTGCAGACTTGGTGAGTCGATCAACTATGACCCATATTGTATCGTTCCCACGCTGGGATCTAGGTAGGCCTGTAACGAAATCCATGGAAATTTCTTCCCATTTCCACTGAGGTATCTTAGGCTGCTGAAGTAGGCCAGCTGGTTTCTGATATTCAACCTTGACTCTCGCACATGTCAAGCATTTTCCAACGTACGTAGCGATGTGGGCCTTCATACTAGGCCACCAATAAGTAGTGCTGATGTCGTGGTACATTTTATCCGACCCTGGATGTACCGAGTAGCGAGACTTGTGTGCTTCGTCCATCACAAGTTCGCGTAGACCGCCATAAAGTGGGACCCAAATCCGGCCCGATACATAGTAGGCGCCGTCTGCCTTCTGTTCCATTTGTTGTCGTGAGCCGCGTAAGGCTTCAGCCTTGACGTTTTCAGGCTTCAGTGCTTCTACCTGAGCATTTCGTATCCGAGTAGGAAGGCTAGACTGAATCGTAAGCTGTAGCGCTCGCACGCGCCGTGGTAAAGTGTCCTTTCGACTAAGGGCGTCAGCCACAACATTGGCTTTGCCTGGATGATACTTGATGGCGCATTCGTAGTCATTAAGTAACTCGACCCATCGTCGTTGACGCATATTCAAATCCTTCTGCTTAAGGATATGCTCGAGACTCCTGTGATCGGTGTAAATCGTGCACCTGGTACCGTACAGGTAGTGTCGCCATATCTTAAGCGCGAAAACAACAGCTCCCAGCTCTAAATCGTGCGTCGTGTAGTTCCGTTCATGAACCTTGAGTTGACGAGAGGCGTAAGCGATAACCTTGTCGCGCTGCATTAACACACATCCCAGTCCCCGAATGGATGCATCACAATAAACCACGAAGTCATCTGTGCCCTCTGGCAAAGAGAGGATAGGTGCACTGCAAAGTCTATCCTTTAGGTGCTGAAAAGCAGTCTCCTGGGGCTCTCCCCAGCGATAGGTAACACCCTTCTGTGTCAGTAGCGTAAGCGGCTGAGCAATCTTCGAAAAGTCTCTAATAAACCGTCGGTAGTAACCTGCCAAACCCAAGAATTGGCGTATTTCTGTCGGTGTACGCGGTGCAGGCCAGTTTCTGATCGAATCTACCTTGGATGGATCGACATGGATCCCATCCCTGTTCACTACATGGCCTAAGAAGTGGACTTCACGAAGCCAGAAGTCGCATTTAGAAAGCTTGGCGTACAACTGCTCCTTCCGAAGGAGTTCCAAAATAAGACGAAGATGCTGTTCGTGTTCCTCCTGACTCTTGGAGTAAATCAGAATGTCGTCGATGAATACTATGACGAACTTGTCAAGGTAGGGTTTGCATACCCTGTTCATAAGGTCCATAAATACCGCAGGCGCGTTCGTTAACCCGAATGGCATGACGAGAAACTCGTAGTGACCGTAACGAGTTCTGAAGGCTGTCTTGGAGATGTCCTCATCCCGGACTCTCAGCTGATGGTACCCCGACCTCAAATCTATCTTCGAATAGTAGCACGACCCTTGCAACTGATCGAATAAGTCGTCTATGCGTGGAAGAGGATAACGGTTCTTCACCGTCACCTTGTTGAGTTCACGGTAGTCTATGCACATCCTGAACGTACCGTCTTTCTTTTTCACGAAAAGTACTGGAGCTCCCCAAGGCGAAGAGCTTGGACGAATGAAACCCTTTTCCAAGAGTTCCTGCAGTTGCTTTGACAATTCCTCCAATTCCGATGGAGCTAGACGATATGGTGCGCGAGCTATGGGTGCTGCTCCTGGAGCGAGCTCGATCCGAAATTCAACCTGACGATGAGGCGGTAAGCCAGGTAAGTCTTCAGGAAACACCTGAGGGTAATCACGTACAATTGGAATATCCTCCAATTTCTTTTCCTTTGCTGATGCGTCTGTAACGAGTGCCAGTATAGCTGTGTGACCCTTACGCAAGCATTTCTGAGCCTTCAAGAATGAGATGATGCCGACCACAGCACTACTCTTGTCGCCTTGAACTTCGAGAGGTTCTTGACCAGAACGTGGAATACGAATTATCTTCTCGCTGCATAAGATTTCTGCCTGGTGTTGGGATAACCAATCCATCCCAATCACGACGTCGAAGCTACCCAAGACTATGGGAATGAGATCAATGGAGAAGGCTTGACCAGCTAAGATAAGATTACAACCCTGAACTACGTGCGTGGCTTCTAGACTTTTACCGTTAGCTAACTCTACTACATGTTTGGTGGGTAAAAGTGTTGGTGCACGTTTTAGCAGTTGACACATTTTCACAGACATATAGCTTGTATCCGCTCCCGAATCAAATAAAACAGTAACGTAAATATTGTCGAGGAGAAACTTACCCATAACAACGTTGGGATCGTTCACTGCGTCGCCTCGACCTAGCACAAAAGCGCGTCCCCTAGCTTCGTTGCCATTATTGTTGTTGTTTCCACCGTTGTTGTTTCCGTTGCCCTGATTGTTGTTGTTGCGGTTCTGGTTCAACTGAGGGCAATCACGTTTGAAGTGACCTTCAGCCCCACACTGGAAACATCCCCGGTTTCCACGCTGTGGCTGCTGTTGCTGCTGCTGGTTCTGTGGAGCTGGTTGCTGAGGTTGTTGATTCTGATTCGCAGGCCGTGGACTCCTACAGTCTTTGGCCTCGTGACCCATCTTAAGACACCTTTGACAACGACCCTTGTTACATGGGCCGTGGTGATGCCTGTTGCAGTTGTGGCACCTAGGTTGACTACCCTGATATCTCCTCTGTCTGTGACCACCAGAGGATTGCTGACTGGGACTCTGATAGTGGTCGATTTTCTGCTGCTGAGCTTGTGGCTGAACAGTCGCTGAGCCTTTACTAGAATCTCCTTCCCACTTTCTTTTACTGTCACCAGACGTAGCAGGAGTAACTGAGGTGGTGACATTAGCAGTAGCATTAACACGTTTGGGCAGTTTATTCTGATCCACTGCCTGATCGGTGATGCGATGAGCGAGGCGCTGGATTTCCTGGATGTTTTCGAGGTTAGCCGACGTCACGTGGCTCTGAATTTCTGGCGCCAATCCCTTGAGATACAACTCAATGCGCTTGTATGGAGGGTCCACCATAGTAGGACACAGAACGGCCAGCTCATTCGACCGTTTGGTATACGCTTCGATTTCCGATCCAACCATTTTCAAGTTATACAGCTCGTCTTCCAGCTTCTGAATATCTTCACGCGTGCAATACTCACGCTTGATGAGTTCCTTAAAATCGTTCCACGGGGTGGCGTTAGCAGCTGCCAACCCTAAGATCTGAACTTGGGCGTTCCACCAAGTTAACGATATTCCTTCCAAAGTGCCAGTAGCAAACTTGACCTTGCGAGCCTCAGGGCACTCGCACATTTCGAATACTGATTCTAACTTTTCAAACCAATGGAGGAGTCCCACTGCCCCCTCTGTGCCGCTGAAAGAATTTGGACGACAGTCCATGAAGTTCTTGAAAGTGCAGACAGGCTGCTGCGCGTGTTGACCTATTGTGTACGAATAGGACGAGGTTAAATACGAGAGTTAATGTAGGATCTAAAGATCCTAGTGTGTGCCTATACTGCAGGATATACTACCTGCTTGAGCTGCTGCAACTGCCGCAGCAACTTGAGCTTGAACGAGAGCCTCTAGCTGGGCTTGTGTCATGTTGATTCGTCCAGACATGATCTTCATTGTAACAAGTAGCATACGTAAGAATGGTTCGCGAGTAGGGCGATGACAGAAAAGCGTAAGCACGTAGGGATTCTCATGCTATAGTATCATGTGTATCTAAGCGTAATGCGAGCAAAGTTCTAAGCAGTTCTAGCAAACTGGCAATAAACATAACCTTATTACCTAGGATGTCGAGTCTTGCACGTGGAGCGAAGCGTCGTTGTGGATCGTTGAGAGCACTGTTCTGGTTATAGTCCGGTTTTAATAAATAAAACGTTTTCCCATATTAAAACCAAGTTCTCTATAACCAATGGCTCTGATACCAATCTGTCACACCCCCAAAATCCACCCGCGGAGTACCACCACTTGGGAGCGTGACTGACCAGGATCAAGCCATCAATCATATCAAACATAGTATTTAATAATAAAAGTAATTAATGTAAATCATCGTGACATGATTGATGTTCCAAAACCAAACATCGTTTAAATAGCGGAAGCATAGTATGAAATCTCAAAATAGTTATAAGTTCAAATATCGTTCACGATCCAAATCCCACAACGACCTGCTCCTCCCTGTGCAAGCTCCGTAATGTACCTAAGGTCCTGCAAGGCATGCAGCAAATAATCAACAAACTAGTTGAGCGAGTTCACAGAAAGTAAGTTCATAACATAGTGCACAAGTATAGCTAGTGGGGGTTTCCCATACTAGTGTGTACTAAAGGTGGGGGCTTCCCAAACCTTGTGTTCATAATACTGGTGGGGGCTTCCCATGTTTATCCTGGCTAATGAGGGCTTCTCATTAACGGTACTTCTAGACTAACTTCCGACCATGTGTTCTTCTTGACTGAGAACAGGAAAACGTACAAGGTCACGTAGGCTTTACGTGACGTGCCCTTCCCCGAGGACATGGTACGCGTGGGGGCTACGTAGGCTTTACGCAGCGTGGCCTTCCGACCTGGAAGCCAGTGGATGGTATTGAGTTACGTAGGCTTTACGTAACGTGTCCTCCCGACCCGGGAGACAAATGGCAAACATACTGGGTTACGTAGGCTTTACGTAACGTGTCCTGACTAACCTGAGGACGATGGTCTATAGTCTAGAGAATGCGTAAGTACGAGTAACTCTTTCAATATCAACATATCCAACCCAATTCCCAACCCGGGAATCCCATGCCTTGGCTGTGTGAACTCACCTTGGTTTGCTCGGCAGATACACAAAAGAGTACAGGTAGCAAATAAATGGTCAACCACGTCCTATCATGGTTATTATGCAAGTCAGGTTCGTATATAGCACGTATATTGTATCACGTATAATCATGGCAAACACGTACATGTATCATCAATCCGATAAGCAATCTAAGGGTTCGGTCCAATCATTACCCGGCCCAATGACAATAAGCAGCCCAATATCATAACAGTTAAACAAATAGCCAAGTGTCCGGCCCAATCAGTTGGGCCTGTAATAGTCCAATAGCAACAGTCCCCAAATCAAATCATTGGGCCCGTGACAGTGAAGGCCCAAACAGTGTGCGTGTAAATGGTGGTCTCGAGTCGCAACCGGCGATCTCGAGTCGCAACCGAGGATTACGAGTCATATTAGGAGATTACGAGTCGCAACAGTAGGTTGCGAGTCGCAATGGCTGGTCTCGGTTCATCATGGTCCGGTTACGAGTCGCAACGGGACTCGCAACCGTGATCTCGGCTTGTGCTGTTTGTGGTCTCGAGTGGGGTTCCGACTCGCAACGAGTGATACCGAGTCGCAACCGTGTGTGTAACTGGTTTCCATAATTCCTGCATTGACTCATCCGTGATTCTAGCAAACATCTAAGGCAGTTTCGAATTCAGATCAATCACAGAAATTTATCAACAGTTTCATATCAACAATAGATCATGTTCATAGCAATTCATATTATTAAGAACAGTAACAATCCATTCAAACCACATGCAATCGGATTACCACACGAGCCTTATACCGAATCCTAAACTAATCTTCATAAAGCCAAACATACATATAACCGATTTCATGTCAAGTAACCATATAGCTTAATCATTCATGAGAACCGATTAACAATACCAATTTACATCAACATTTAATCAGTATTACTAGCATACACCCTAATTGCATCACCTAACAGAATGATAACAATCACATGATATCACATATAATCGAAACATATCATCACTAACCGGATTAACGAAGGAAAAGAGGGTGATTCCGAGTAGAGGTGTTCTTGCCGTCGGGTTCCAAGTGACCGAGAGAGAAAGGAAATCGCCTAGGGTTTGTGTGTGTGTGGTGTTTTTGCAAAGTAGTAAAACAAATCCCTAGTCCCGGTTTTGTGTTGCGAGTGGGGAGTGGGCCGAGCCCAACTCGGGTATCAAATGGAGTCCGATTTCAAGGTGTGGCCCAAACGGGCTTGTGTGACCGGTTAGCCTTGTGCAATCGGGTTTCAATGTGTGGTTTGGGCTCGTGCAAAACATAACATACGCACATAACACACGTAAACAAATATTCATTTAAAATCATATAATTCAGTTCTCATAAGCACGCAACGTTACATCAAAGCAAGTCGAAAGTTCGAGTTGTCACATTACTGCCACCTAGTGCGATCAATGTTGATGTTGAGTATTACCAAAGATCGTGAAGTGTGGGTAGACAAGTTAGCCGATGCATTACCACAGAAAGAGTGGGGAACGTATCTAATGATTCTGAAGAATACCGGTGTTTATGATGGGCTAACAATCTCTCAGTTTATCGAGAAGATCGAGAGTCAGGATTTGGAACAACAGAAGATCGCAAGGATGAACAGTCCAAGTGGTCAACAGGACGTAAAGATGTATTACAAAGGTAGTATTCCAATTCCTAAAGCTGAGAGAAGCCCGAAAATCCAAATTGCTTTAGTGCTGGGGATTCTACGGAAAAAGCTGATCAGAGTTCTAACAAAAGCAGCAGCGGATTTTCATCATTTCCGAGTAACCTAAAGAGTCAAATACAAGCTTTCAGTCTCAAGGCACAAAGACAGGAAATGGTTATATGATTCAGTGCAACATTGCTCTTAATCTTCCAGAAGGTCAAAGTTTTTCTGAGGAAACTGCAAAAGACCACATGGCTCTACTTGGTTCTGTATTGTTATCTTATGAGGGTCTTGTTGCTGGTCGGATCGGAAATCCTATGCTAACAAAGGAGGATTACGATCAGATAGACGCCGAAGAAATGGAACTGATGGATATCAAATGGTGTCTTGCTAGTGTTCTTAGGCGTGCTGAAAAGTTTAAGACAATTACTGGGAGAAATGACTTTCTTGATGCTCATGTATCTACTTTAGGTTTTGATAAATCTAAAGTTACTTGTTTTCTATGCAGGGAGAAAGGCCATTTCAAGCGAGAGTGCAAGGGTAGAGAAGCTAATGGTGCTCAGAATCCGTTTGGAGAAGACGACTACTACCAGAAAGCCATTTATCAGCAGGTTGGTCAATCACAAGACTCACAGACGGCTCATGGTAGGAAGATTGAGGATTCGAAGAGAGCATGTTTGGTGGATTTTAATTGGAGCAACTACATATCTCCTGATAGCAAAGCCTGTTTAGTTGATCAAGATGATGAAAGACTACCTGAAGGCTTCAGCTGGGATATGTTTATTGATGAAAAGGGAGAGTTCAAAGCTTTCATTGCCAAGATTGTCAGAGAACCCGACATGTTTACCACATGGATGAAATCTATTGGTGTGACTATAGAAAGTGTGGAGGAACAGTCTGTTGCATCTGATGAAAGCTCAGAAAGAACTGATGAAAGTTCACAGAGTGCAGATGAGAGTGTACAGAATGATGTTACTTCAGAAAAAGAAGTTGTATTTGATCAAACACCGTCAGATTCTGGTTTATCAGATGCTGATTCTGAAAAATCTGTACAGTTTGATCAGTCACTGGTTGATAGCAGCAGTGATGATGAGGAAGAAAAACATATCAATATTGCTAAAACTCATCTTTCTCCTGAAAGTTTTCATTTCTATTTTGCAGATCGCATGGAGAAACTGAAGGAGAAACGAGCTGCTAAAGAACAACAACAAATGAAATCTGAAGATGTTGTTCAGAACGAGAGTGTTGAAAGTGTTGCTAAGAAGAATGTTGAGAGTGAGCAAGTGAAAGAAGAAGAAAAGGTGATAGAGATAGAAAAAGTGATAGAAGTGGTGAAGACAATTGAGGTTGAGAAGATTGTGATAGAGAAAAGCCCGGAGACTGATCAAGACTGAAGATGTGAAGACAAAGCATTGGCGTGACTTGATAGTGGACTCGTCAACATCTGAAGGGGAGTCTGTTTGTGCACTACATCTGTCGACTTCGTCTTGTATCGAGTCTTACATTGTATTGTATAGATTAGGGCACGATTTACGAGAAAACAGGAGATTGTATGTTCATTAGATAGAGGTTTTGCTCATAGGGTCATGGACATGAGGTTTCGCTTATGTGGACCTGAAGGTTTCACTTTTATGTACAACTGAGGTTTCGCTCTTATGAACGTGTTCCTTGGAGCGAGACCATCAGGCCTATATAAAGGCTCCCATGAGCGAAACCACATAACTAAGTCTTGTATTCCATACCGAAGTGCTGCTGGTGTGAGGATTGAGCTGTAATTGTTGTCAGATCAATAAAATCAGTAGTTTAAGTAAAGAATCAGCTATTTCTACCTCCGTTTCTTGTTATTCCGCACCTGAAACGAAGTTGAACACCTCTAAACGACTCAATCGGGTCAGAACATGATCCTACAAGATTTTTTATTATCAAAGGCAAATTTGGATGATGAAACATTTGAAGTAGCATAGCATACACTTTAAATGATTCGGACAAATTATATTCTGACAAAGAATTTCCAATAAGAAGTGTTCGTTTTGACATGATCAAAAAGGTTTTCAAAATGACAGATTTTAATATTTCTGAAATAAAAGATTTAAATCTTACTGGAAAACCTAAAAAGTACACTTTAAGAGTTCAACAACGATTAAACAAGAAAAAAGGTTACAATTCTGGTCCTGGTTTTCAAAAGAAACCAAACCAAAATTGTAGCTACAAAAAGAAAGGACTTGGTTTTATTCCACCAGAAAATCATAAAAATATGAAAAATTCTAAAACAAAAACAGAATTTGTGTCAGGTGGAAGCTCAGAAGAGGAACAGAAGAAACCGTTCTGGAGACAGTCAAATCAAGAGTTTCTTGCACAAAAGAAAAAGAATGGAACTGAAGTGTGGCAACCAAAAGAAACTCGTACCTATTACAGATGCAATGAAGTTGGTTACATTGCATGGAACTGTCAGAAAATCGCCAAAACAAAACAGGAAGTTTCTCAAAAATTGAAAGAAAAGGTTGTTGATGTTGAACCACCAACTGAAAAACTTAAAGTTTTTGAAAACTCAAGTTATGAGGTTGGTGAGTGTTCGAAAAAGAATTTTTACAAAAAGAAAGAAAAAGACAACCAAGTGTGGGTTGTTAAACAGGCTAATGAGAAAGTCGGCGATGAATCTGGTTCCACAAAGCCAGAGGAGCCACAAGGTGAGGTGAAAATTTCAGTAAATGATGATGAGTTTCCATCACTAAAATTTGAGGAGGTTAAAAAGAAAGTTGGTAAAATTGAAATCTCGAATCAGTTTTACAAAGAGAAAAATGAATTTGATGTCGAGAAAACATTCAATGGGAGTGTTAAAAAGATTTTTGGAAAAATGTTGAATGGGAAAGCAAAGGGGGTTAAGGATTTTTATGCAACTAAAAAGGCAACATACAACCCTACTGCGCAAGAACTAAAAGCCATCAAGTCTGAAAAGACTTGGATGGAAGTTTGTTTCCCATGAAGTCTTAGGACTACGCCGGAGATCCCAAATTTATATCGTGGATCAGGAATCGGCATCATTCATGTTTTTGATGAATTTGTATGAAAGTTTGTTGAAAATGTTTGAAATGTTATAGGATGAAGGGCTACGCTGGAGCTTCCATGTTGGTAAGTGCGAAGCAGGAATCGGCATCCTGATTGGTAAATGTAGATGTAATATTCCTATAGTTGGTATTTGTTAGTCATACCTACAAGTGGTATTGTTTGTGATCTTACAAGTGGTTATTTTTACAAGTGGTACAGAAGTTGCTTGATTGCAAAACGATAAATCAGGAACATTAAGTTGTACTTGATTTACTAACATGATAATAACTGTCAAAATGATGAACCATATCCCCATACTTTACAAGTGGTAAACCTTCAAATGGTTAACACAAATTCATTTTCCGAAAAAATCATTTTGATTAAAACAAACTTAAGTGTTTTGAGATCTAAATGAGAAAATGGTTTGTGAAAGGGGGAGTTCTGATTGTTTAAGCCTAGTGGATGGCGAATTGATGCAATTCGATGTCAGTTGTCAAGTTTTTGTACAGTTTGTTTTGTGTTCAAGTGGGTCAAGAGTGTTAGTTGTTTTCAAATTTCTCTTTAATGTGTTTGCATTTTAGGGGGAGTAGAAAATTTTCAGAAAATCCAAAAACATTAGAAAATTTGAAAAAGCCAAAAACATGATAAAATCAAAAATGAGTTTTGTTGTGAAAAGAGGAAATGATAGTACATCAGTAGACTGTCACAACATGCTAAAGATTTGAAAAGTTAAAATGTGATAAACAATCTCACTGAGGATGTGTCAGTAGGTTTTTATACACTTAGTAAATTGTGACGAGATATAAACCTAAATTTCAAACTTGCATATTCTGTGGGTTAATAACAACTTGAATATATAGGTAACCCATGAAATCTTGTTTGAAAGGTCCCTTATTCTGAGATACTAGGTCTTTATGCTCAGTGATATCTGGGGTATTATCCCGGGACTTCTGCTGTATGGAAATACTGACCTAGTCCCCGGATAATACTTTCCGCAAATGCTTGAAACATAGCATCGCCCTCAGCAAGCTGATGAAACAATAAAATTGATAGTCACTGCTGTTGAAATCAAAAGATCCTCTAAAGGGGACACACCGTAAAGTCGAAGCCGTCATCTCTTTGCGTATACGGAAGTATCGACCTGAGCTCTCACGGCCCTCGCATCTAACCCCTGACAGATATCATTTGTGGTATACTCACCTGTAAGACTGAATATTGGGATCTGGATACAGGAGTATATTCAAGAAGTAGGACACACGGATAAGTTCAAGTAATTAAAACAATTAACATCGTATCTCGGATCAGTTGAAATTTGTGTGAAAATTTAAGTGGACAAATATACTGACAATCTAGGTGAATTGTTTAGAACTTAAAATGTAATAAGCTTAATGGTGTTGGTGACATGTCTCATAAACTGATATGATCCTCTTACGCGAACTCACAAAAATATTGTCTGTAAATATTTCATTTCTGCATCATGTTGTTTCTACAATTAGTGTCAGTCTTTGTTTTTACAAGTGATGTCATTTGCTTTCTTTCAGAAAATCCAAAAAGATTTTATGTGTGTTTTAGCATAAATTTTTTTAAAAAGTCAAAAAGATTTTTGACAACTGATGTTGGAAAGCTGATTTTCAAAATTTCAAGTGCTAAACATGATGACATTTTAGTGAAGGGGAGTGTGTTTTGAGTGCCAAAATATGTTTTCTAAATCAACAAGTGGTTCATCATGTATGATGTGATCTGAGTGAGAGTAGTTGCTGGTGCAGATAGTTAGTTTTGAGGGGGAGTTAGTGCATTACGTGATGTTGGTGCATATAAATTCTTAAATTTTTAAAAAATTTTACTTCTGGGTTAAGAATGTGCAGGATTAACCAAGTTTCGATCCTGGAAATTGAAGATTCTGTAGTTTGAGCCAGGTTTCGATCTTGGAACATGAAGAGTCAGACAATGATCCTGATGCAGATGTTGCTGAAGAACAAAGAAATGCCAGCAAATTGAGAGGGGGAGTCTGAAGATAATTAAGCAGATACTGTGAACGAAGAGTCTGTTGATGAAGATTGTGATAGAGAAAAGTCCGGAGACTGATCAAGACTGAAGATGTGAAGACACAGCATTGTCGTGACTCGATATTCGACTCGTCAACATCTGAGGGGGAGTCTGTTGGTGCACTACATCTGTCGACTTCGTCTTGTATCGAGTCTTACATTGTATTGTATAGATTAGGGCACGATTTACGAGAAAACAGGAGATTGTATGTTCATTAGATAGAGGTTTCGCTCATAGGGTCATGGACATGAGGTTTCGCTTATGTGGACCTGAAGGTTTCGCTTTTATGTACAACTGAGGTTTCGCTCTTATGAACGTGTTCCTTGGAGCGAAACCATCAGGCCTATATAAAGGCTCCCATGAGCGAAACCACATAACTAAGTCTTGTATTCCATACCGAAGTGCTGCCGGTGTGAGGATTGAGCTGTAATTGTTGTCAGATCAATAAAATCAGTAGTTTAAGTAAAGAATCAGCTATTTCTACCTCGTTTCTTGTTATTCCGCACCTGAAACGAAGTTGAACACCTCTGAACGACTCAATCGGGTCAGAACACGATCCTACAAATGTTATGCAAGAAGAGTTAAGTCAGTTCGAGAAGTTAGGAGTGTGGAAGTTAGTAGATTTGCCTGACGGTCACAGGAAAATTAACACAAAATGGGTATTTAAATGCAAGAGAGATGACCGAGGAGTTGTTGTTCGAAACAAAGCTCGACTCGTAGTCCAGGGCTTTAGTCAACAGGAGGGTATTGATTTTATAGAAGTTTATGCTCCTGTGGGTCGACTAGAAGCAATTATGATCTTTCTGGCATTTGCATCATGGAAAAACTTCAAAGTCTTTCAGTTAGATGTTAAATCGGCGTTTCTTTATGGGAAGGTTAAAGAGGAGGTATATGTCGGACAGCCGCCGGGTTTCACCGATCCAATCCACAAAAACAAGGTTTATTTGCTGGATAAAGCGCTGTATGGTTTACACCAGGCCCCGAGAGCTTGGTACGAGACTTTGTCTCAACACCTACTAGCCAACAGCTTCATCCGAGGAAAAGTGGATGCCACTCTCTTCACCAAAGAGGTCGACGGACATCTTCTGATCGTTCAGATATACATGGACGACATAATATTTGGGTCAACAAATGAGAATCTCTGCAAAGATTTTGAATCAGTTATGAAGCAAAAGTTTGAAATGTCATCGATGGGGGAGATGAAATTTTTCTTAGGACTTCAAGTTGAACAACTACCTGAGGGAAATTTCATACACCAGACGAAGTATGTTCATGATATCTTAGAGAAATTTGGGATGTCAAGTTCTACTCCAGCGTCAACTCCTCTAGCAACTAATCATGGGATAAACCCAGATCTCACCGGAGACAGGGTAGATGAGACGATGTATCGTTCCATGATCGGATCGTTAATGTACTTAACTGCTTCAAGACCCGATATTATGTATCCAACGTGCCTCGCAGCATGGTTTCAGTCAAGCCCCAGAGCTTCGCATATGGTAATTGTGAAAAGGATATTACGCTACCTGAAAGGAACTCCAACATTGGGGTTGTGGTATCCAAAAAAGGCGATTTCACGCTCGAAGGGTATTCTGACTCCGACTACGGAAGCTGCAAAGTCAATGCTAAATCAACAACAGCGGGTTGTCAGTTCTTTGGACCACGCTTGGTCACCTGGCAATGTAAGAAGCAAACCTCTGTGGCTCTATCCACATGTGAAGCTGAGTATGTATCTGCTAGCAGTTGCTGCTCTCAGGTCTTGTGGATCCAGCAACAGATGCGCGACTATGGTTTGCAATTTCTTAACACCCCTATCTTTGTTGATAATGAGGCCGCAATAAGTATAACGAAAAATCCTGTTCATCACGCTAAAACGAAACACATAGAAATTCGTCATCACTTCATTCGAGATTGCTTCGAGAAGAAGTTGATACGAATTGAGAAAATCCACACTGATGAACAGAAAGCTGATTTACATACCAAAGCTTTTGACAAAACTCGTTTTAAATATCTTTTAAAACTAAATTTTATGAAGCTTCTCTCGGTGTCGGATGGGATTATTGGCGTTGATGAGGATAATATTGTAGATGATGATGTTGAGAAACAATCTGCAATGGTTTGTCGATTTTTTACTTGTTTTGGTATTTAGGGGGAGTAGTTATATTTTTAGAAAATATAAAAACAGTAAAAAATGCAAAAATCCAAACACATGAGAAAATTTCAAAATCCAAAAACAATAGAAAACTAAAAAAGAGCTTGTGTAAAAAGGGAAAATGATAGTACATTAGCTTGACAGTTACGGTACGCTAAAGATTTGTAAAGTTTAATAGTGTTAAACAGTCTTGCTGATGATATGTCGATAGGTTTTTGTACATTTAGTAGATCTTGTTTGGGATATAAACCTAAAATTCAAACTTGCTTATTTTGTGGGGAACAAATCTTGGATATATAGGTAACCCCTGAAATCTTGTTTGAAAGGTCCCTCTTTCTGAGATACTAGGTCTTTATACTCAGTGATATCTGGGGTATTATTCCGGGACTTCTGATTTTGCGGAAGCAATGGCCTAGTCCCCACATAATACTTTCTGCATTGCTTGAAACATAGCATCACCCTCAGCATAAAAAATGATGAATCATTGAAAAATGTTAATCATGTGCTGTTGTAAAAAAGATTCTCTAAAGGGAACACACCTAAAGTTGAACCGTCATCTCTCTGCTGAACGGAAGTTCTGACCTGAGCTCTCACGGTTTCGCATCTAACCCTTTTACAGATATCATCTGTGGTATACTCACCTGTAAGACTGAATATTGGGATCTGGATACGGGAGTATATTCAAGAGGTGGGACACACATATAAGTTTAAGTTCTTTAATTCACCTAAATCGTATCCTGAACAGATTGAAGTTTGTATGAAAATTTAAGAGGATCAGCATATCGACAATCTAAGTGAATTGTTTAAGACTTAGTATGTTATTAAGCTTAACGGTGCTAGTAACTTGTAATGCCCATAAATTTAAAATCATTTTTATAGAAATAAAAAGAATAATAGTAATTATTTATTAAGGAAACCCTAAATGAGACACCCAAGTAAATTGGCATGAACCCTAAAAATTTTTAGAACAATCGGAATCAGGATCAGGGCCCCTAAAACTCAGGGGGGGCAAAACCCTAGTTACGATTATCTAAATAACTTGCTGGCCGTTTTGAATTTTACAATTTTATCAACTCAGCTAAGCTACTTAGACACGAAGATACCTATAGAAAATAGGTGACCACTCGCGTAGCGCGACACGTATAAGGGTTACCCCTCGCGCTACGCGACAGGGACAAATTTCGCCTAACATAAATTACCAATAGCGTAGCGCGACGCCTACAAGTGATACCCCTCGCGCTACGCGACGGTGTCAAAATTCGGGTATAAATAGAGGAGTCTGGGACTTGATTTCTGGCACAAAATCGACGGAAAAACTCACAATATACACAGAGTTATCGTCGTTTTACTTCAATTAACACACACACTATTATCGAGGTGCTGCCGCAATCAGGGTAATTACTCGATCGCTATTACGATTCATTGTCCGGAATCAATATATCCCAAAGAATATCTAAGTGCTGCCCATATTTGGGTTATGTTTCATCTATCATCGGTAATCCGATGACTGAGCCGAAGCAGTGTACTTTATCGTTGTCGATGATTCGATATACGAGCCGAAGTACTGTACTTTATCGTTTGTCATTTTGATAAATGAGCCGAAGTATTGCACTTGGACATTCATTGTCCAAATTGATCTCGGGGAATTATCGTAATCGTTGTATTGATCACTAACTCTGTTTTGTGTGCATTATGGTGAAATTAGGTTAAAAGATTAATCAAATAGTCGAAACTCTGCCTATA
Organism: Helianthus annuus; assembly: GCF_002127325.2. Taxonomy (NCBI): domain Eukaryota; kingdom Viridiplantae; phylum Streptophyta; class Magnoliopsida; order Asterales; family Asteraceae; genus Helianthus; species Helianthus annuus. The sequence continues at coordinate 87,395,824 of NC_035439.2, read as the reverse complement.
TAAATCTAAAATATTAGCATAAGGTAGCTTCACTTTGGAGTTATTAAGGTACGGATCCTTACCCCACTCTTTATTGCTTCATATTCAAAAACCACTAAATTACTATATCTGTTAAAAACTCCTCACGTCTTTGATTATCGATTCATTTGACAGTCCATTCGATTCCTATCATTTGATTTAGCTTTCATGTCATGCGATAGTATTATGTTGTTATACTCATTATCGCATGTTCCAATATATGTTCCGTTTTGTTATGAAAATAAGTTTTATAAGTTATGTGAATAAGACCATTTGTACTCTGATACCCTGAGTATCGCTTCTCGTGGAGTGTCCCACGAGCATGTTGTTGTGGCATCAACATCATGTGCTCCATCCGTGACGGAGAGATCAGTTCACGGCGTCTCTTAAGTACAAGTGTGGTACATAAGGCTATTAGGAGGCGTATGGATCGATCCTAGGATTTAAGTATAAGGAGGTGGATAACGGGTATGCCAATTCGCCATCTCATGTGATAACTATACGGGAGTAGCTACCTGTGTATTGTCACGTTTTAAGTTTGCTCATGGGTACATCCGTAAGATATGATTATGAAATTTTGTTCTTGCATCGTATCATTTTCGCCTAAAGTTCCATCCGGATAAGATTTCATATGAAGCATTTATTTGTTATTTGAGCCTATAATTCCGTACTGAGCATTCGGCTCATTTCGTAAACTTTTTGTACATACAGGCCCACAGGTTACTTTGGGAGGGGAAAAGAGAGAAGAATAAAGCATAGGAATAAATCTGAAGTTATTAAGTTAATTAAGATGAATATCTCCGCTTGTGTATAAATTTTAATAATCGTATGGTTGTATCCTTATCAAATAAATAAATGGAATTATGACTTTTGTTATGCTACCGTTATTGTGACACGTCAGCCCTTCCGGGTTGGGGTGTTACAGCTATGGTATCAGAGCAAAGGCTCTTTCCTGTAGAAAACTTGAAGATAGTAATTAAGACCTGTGAGGAATGGGTAGATATCTATGATAGGATTCAACTTGATCTCTTATTTGATTTAACTCCTATGTCTATTCTTATAGATGCCTCCTCGTCGTCCGCCACGTAGGAATACTAGTACTAACCATGAACGTAACAACACTTCTTCGAATGAGACTCCAGTTGATCCAAACATAGTTAATGTTATCAACCAGGCTGTTGCTGGGTTGCTTCCAAACCTTGTTGCCCAAACAGCTGAGGCCGTTATTCAACAAACTCGTCATCCAGAACACACTAACACTAATCCAATCTCTGGTGGTCAAACCCGTGAGAATACCACGAACAATATTACTTATACTATAGACATATGGATTAGTAAATTTCAAAAACAAAAACCGAAATCCTTTAGTCACGCTACTAATCCAGTCGAAGCAAGAAACTGGATAGCTCACATTGAAAAGATCTTCGGAGTTCTTGGAGTTCCGGAGCAATACAAAGTTAGACTGGCTACCTACAAATTTGAAGATGACGCACAAACTTGGTGGGAAGGATATAAGCAAGTCAAAGGAGGGGATGATTTTGACGCTAATCTTTCATGGGTCGACTTTCGTAATATCTTTTACGACAAGTATTTTTCGACCGCTGATAAAGAAGCTTATATCAGGGAGTATGCAGTGATTCGACAGGGGAGTGATGAACCAACCTCTGAGTTCATTACTCGATTTTCAAGATTGGCTAGTATTGTAGGAGATGTTGCAGGATCAGCAGAAGTCCAGGCTGAAAAATGCAAGTGGGCAGTTAATGATCGAATTCGGAAGTCGATCATGTACATAAAATTTAAGGATATCACCGAAGTTGCTGATGCAATCAAAACTTTTGAATTCGAAAGGAAAGAATTCCTATCTCGAACTGGGGATAATAAGAAGAGAAATAGGGAAGGCCAATTTAAGCAGGAAATCGGCCAATCGTCCACTACACCACCACATCAAGCTCGCAAAGTGCAAGGAAATCCAAACTTTGGAAATCAAGCACGTCCATGGCAACCTAGACTTCAAAACCCGAGGCCTGCTCAAAACCAAATTCAGTTGTATGCAGAACCTATTAGAGCTCAACCACTAAATCAACAAGTAAACCCGAATCAGATTACATACCCTCTATGTAATACTTGTGGAAAGAGACATCAAGGCGTATGTCACCGAAGTACAGGAGCCTGCTTTAGATGGGGCCAAACTGGACACATGATCAAGGAATGTCCTAAGAAAGATACTAAGAAGAATCATCAACCCAATGTTGGAGGAAGAGTTTTCGCACTTTCTGCTACTGACGCTGCTAATGTTCCAGGTACTGTATCTGGAACCCTTCAGATTGGTGAACATAGTATCTATGTGTTATTCGATACAGGAGCGACTCATTCGTTAGTATCCCACTCGTTTACTAAGTATCTTCCGATAAGACCAACTCTCTTAGATCATACTTTAACCATTTCCACTCCCATAGGAACTTCGTCCGTAATCACTTACGTATATAAGGATTGTCCGATCCGTATTGAATCTATTGTGTGTAAGGCAGACCTATTTCCAATACATATGTGTGACTTTGATGTTATTCTAGGAATAGATTGGTTGTCTAGACATCAGGTAACTATAGATTGTCATTCTCGCCGTGTTATTTTCGGTAATCTTCATCATCCTGATATTATATATCAGGGAACTCAAGCTCATAAATCTCTTAAAATTATCTCTGCGCTTAAGGCTCGAAAATCCATATCAAACGGCTGTGCTGGATTCCTAGCATCGATTAAGGATATTTCTGCTAGTATTAAGAGTATCGATAGCCACTCCGTTGTCCGTGAATATCCTGATGTATTTCCGGATGAACTTCCGGGATTACCACCCGACCGTCAGTTAGAATTCACCATCGACTTGATCCCTGGTGCCGAACCTATTTCTAAAGCTCCATACCATATGGCCCCGATGGAACTGAAGGAGTTGAAGGAACAATTGCAAGAATTGTTAGATTTAGGATTTATAAGACCCAGTGTTTCACCTTGGGGTGCTCCGGTCTTATTTGTGAAGAAGAAAGACGGTAGTATGCGTTTATGTATTGACTACCGAGAGCTGAACAAGATTACTATTCGTAATCAGTATCCTCTGCCTCGCATTGATGATCTCTTTGATCAACTCCAGGGGGCTCAGTTCTTCTCAAAAATCGACCTGAGGTCTGGGTACCATCAACTAAAGGTCAAGAATGATGATGTTCCCAAGACCGCTTTTCGTACTCGATATGGTCATTACGAATTTTTGGTTATGCCCTTTGGGCTAACTAATGCACCCGCAGTCTTTATGGATTTGATGAATCGCGTATTTCACCAATTCCTAGACAAATTCGTTATTGTCTTTATCGATGACATTCTGGTATATTCTAAGAGTCGCGAAGAGCATGAAGCACATCTACATATAGTACTTGGAACCTTGCGGCATGAGAAGTTGTACGCGAAGTTTTCCAAATGTGACTTTTGGCTTAGCCAAGTGTCATTTCTAGGTCATGTCATATCAGCGGAGGGAATTATGGTAGACCCAACAAAGGTTGAAGCTATTACAAAATGGCCAAGACCCACTTCTGTTACCGAAATACGAAGTTTCTTGGGTCTTGCTGGCTATTACCGAAGATTTGTTGAAAAATTTTCGGTAATTGCTTTACCACTCACAAAACTCCTAAGAAAAGGGGTGAAGTACTCCTGGAATGAGGAACAAGAGAAAAGCTTTGAAGAATTAAAGAAACGACTCGTATCCTCTCCGATACTCGCTCTCCCTTCTGGATCAGGAGGTTACCAAGTCTACAGTGATGCCTCAAAGAAAGGATTAGGTTGTGTGCTAATGCAACATGGGAAGGTTATCGCTTATGCCTCCCGTCAGTTGAAGCCTTATGAAGTTAACTATCCTACACATGATTTAGAACTGGCCGCAGTCGTCTTTGCACTTAAGATTTGGCGACACTATCTGTATGGTGAAAGATGTGATATCTTTACCGACCACAAGAGCCTCAAGTATATATTTACGCAGAAAGAGCTAAATATGAGGCAAAGAAGGTGGTTAGAACTTTTAAAAGATTATGACGCAAATATTCAATACCATCCAGGCAAAGCCAATGTTGTAGCTGACGCATTAAGCCGAAAGAATTCCGGGACTATATCTTGCCTACAAATTCAACCTCATATTAGGAGGGATCTTGAAAGGATGAACATTTGGCTCCAGTTTAGTAAATCTGATGGATATCTAGCTAGAATGCAGATTGAACCCGACCTCATATCGCGGATCAAAGATGCACAAAAGCAAGATGGAGAACTTTGGGCAATTGTGCAAAATCTCGAGGTGGGTAAGCAATCTGAATTTAGTATAGACCATCAGGGGGTGATTTGGTGTGGCAAAAGACTTTGTGTACCCGATGACTCCACCCTTCGTGAGTCATTGTTAGCCGAAGCTCACAGCTCACCATTTTCAATTCACCCAGGATCTACCAAGATGTATAGAGATTTAAGACAGAACTTCTGGTAGAATGGCATGAAGGAAGACGTTGCTCGATACGTAAGTAAATGCCTCACTTGCCAACAAGTGAAAATTGAACACAAACGAGCAAGCGGTCTGTTGCAGCCATTGGATATTCCCATATGGAAGTGGGATGAAATCACAATGGATTTTGTTACTGGCTTACCTAAGACATTCAAGAAGAATGATGCTGTATGGGTTGTTGTCGATAGATTATCAAAGTCAGCACATTTTCTACCAATTCAGCAAGGATTTTCGGTTAATAAGTTATCCGAAATATTTCTTCAAGAAATTATTCGACTCCATGGCACACCATCTTCCATTGTTTCCGATAGAGACCCACGTTTTACCTCACGATTTTGGAAAGGCTTTCAGGCAGCTTGGGGGACACGACTAAAGTTTAGTACGGCTTTCCATCCACAAACAGATGGGCAGTCAGAACGTACGATTCAGACCTTGGAAGACATGCTCCGAGCATGTGCACTTGAATGGTCTGGAAACTGGGATGAATATCTATGTCTTGTTGAGTTCGCTTACAACAACAGTTGGCAAGCAAGTATTGGCATGGCACCCTTTGAGCTTTTGTACGGTCGGAAATGTCGTGCACCCATATGCTGGGATGAAGTCGGAGAAAAGATTATTGAAGGGCCAGAATTAGTTCAGATTACAAATGAAAAAGTCATTATAGCCCGAGAAAAATTGAAAGAAGCTCAGAGTAGACAAAAGAGCTATGCCGATCAAGATAGACGACCCCTCGAATTTAAAATTGGTGACCACGTATTCTTAAAGGTATCACCTTGGCGTAGCATTCGTAGATTTGGAATTAAAGGAAAACTTAGTCCCCGTTTCATCGGTCCGTTTGAAATCCTTGAAAGAATTGGAGAAGTATCATATCGACTGGCTTTACCGCCCCAACTCTCTCACGTTCATAACGTTTTTCATATATCCTCTTTAAGAGGATATAATTATCATCCACTCCATGTCATTAGTTATCCGTTACTTTCAATTCACGAAGATTTGTCCTACGAAGAGGAACCAGAAGCCATCTTAGATCGACAAGAAAGGGTTTTACGTAGGAAAGTAATCCCGTTCGTTAAAATCCTTTGGAAAAATCACTCTGAACGCGAAGCAACATGGGAATCCGAAGAATCAATTCGCTCTCTATACCCTAATCTATTCTCGCAATAGAATTTTAGTCGAGTAACGGTAAATCTTGCTATTTGATATATGTTCATTTGTTTCTGTTTACGGTCATTTATGCTTTACCTTATGAGAAGATATTTTAGCTATAACTAAGTATATCTATGTAGGAAATTTCAGTACTAATAGTCACTCTAAGTATCTGAAAATCTCTATTAAACTTTTCGAAAATTCGGGTTATATAAGTTAGTAACTCTGCTAGGAAAGTTTCGTTTCTGTTACTTATACGATAGGTTATATTCTTATTTGCAAAATTTCGAGGACGAAATTTCTTTTAAAGGGGGTAATAGTTGTAATGCCCATAAATTTAAAATCATTTTTATAGAAATAAAAAGAATAATAGTAATTATTTATTAAGGAAACCCTAAATGAGACACCCAAGTAAATTGGCATGAACCCTAAAAATTTTTAGAACAATCGGAATCAGGATCAGGGCCCCTAAAACTCAGGGGGGGCAAAACCCTAGTTACGATTATCTAAATAACTTGCTGGCTGTTTTGAATTTTACAATTTTATCAACTCAGCTAAGCTACTTAGACACGAAGATACCTATAGAAAATAGGTGACCACTCGCGTAGCGCGACACGTATAAGGGTTACCCCTCGCGCTACGCGACAGGGACAAATTTCGCCTAACATAAATTACCAATAGCGTAGCGCGACGCCTACAAGTGATACCCCTCGCGCTACGCGACGGTGTCAAAATTCGGGTATAAATAGAGGAGTCTGGGACTTGATTTCTGGCACAAAATCGACGGAAAAACTCACAATATACACAGAGTTATCGTCGTTTTACTTCAATTAACACACACACTATTATCGAGGTGCTGCCGCAATCAGGGTAATTACTCGATCGCTATTACGATTCATTGTCCGGAATCAATATATCCCAAAGAATATCTAAGTGCTGCCCATATTTGGGTTATGTTTCATCTATCATCGGTAATCCGATGACTGAGCCGAAGCAGTGTACTTTATCGTTGTCGATGATTCGATATACGAGCCGAAGTACTGTACTTTATCGTTTGTCATTTTGATAAATGAGCCGAAGTATTGCACTTGGACATTCATTGTCCAAATTGATCTCGGGGAATTATCGTAATCGTTGTATTGATCACTAACTCTGTTTTGTGTGCATTATGGTGAAATTAGGTTAAAAGATTAATCAAATAGTCGAAACTCTGCCTATATAAATCTAAAATATTAGCATAAGGTAGCTTCACTTTGGAGTTATTAAGGTACGGATCCTTACCCCACTCTTTATTGCTTCATATTCAAAAACCACTAAATTACTATATCTGTTAAAAACTCCTCACGTCTTTGATTATCGATTCATTTGACAGTCCATTCGATTCCTATCATTTGATTTAGCTTTCATGTCATGCGATAGTATTATGTTGTTATACTCATTATCGCATGTTCCAATATATGTTCCGTTTTGTTATGAAAATAAGTTTTATAAGTTATGTGAATAAGACCATTTGTACTCTGATACCCTGAGTATCGCTTCTCGTGGAGTGTCCCACGAGCATGTTGTTGTGGCATCAACATCATGTGCTCCATCCGTGACGGAGAGATCAGTTCACGGCGTCTCTTAAGTACAAGTGTGGTACATAAGGCTATTAGGAGGCGTATGGATCGATCCTAGGATTTAAGTATAAGGAGGTGGATAACGGGTATGCCAATTCGCCATCTCATGTGATAACTATACGGGAGTAGCTACCTGTGTATTGTCACGTTTTAAGTTTGCTCATGGGTACATCCGTAAGATATGATTATGAAATTTTGTTCTTGCATCGTATCATTTTCGCCTAAAGTTCCATCCGGATAAGATTTCATATGAAGCATTTATTTGTTATTTGAGCCTATAATTCCGTACTGAGCATTCGGCTCATTTCGTAAACTTTTTGTACATACAGGCCCACAGGTTACTTTGGGAGGGGAAAAGAGAGAAGAATAAAGCATAGGAATAAATCTGAAGTTATTAAGTTAATTAAGATGAATATCTCCGCTTGTGTATAAATTTTAATAATCGTATGGTTGTATCCTTATCAAATAAATAAATGGAATTATGACTTTTGTTATGCTACCGTTATTGTGACACGTCAGCCCTTCCGGGTTGGGGTGTTACATAACTGGTCATTAGCTGATATGATTCCCTAACACACTCACCAAAAATATGTATGTAAATAGTTTATTTTCATTTCATTCTGCATTTAAGTTTCTATAATTCATTTTCTAGTTTAGAAATTTTTTTAAAATACAAAAAGATTTTTCATTTCTGCTTTATTTTCCGACAAACCAAAGTGGAGAGTTGATCTTCAGATTCAGAATGTTGGAGCAGATGCAGAAAGATTCTAGCTGGATGATGAGTTGGGAGCTTCATATTTTAAATTTGAGAAATTGGAAAGTCAAAACAAGTTCATTAACTTGAAACTTGTAATTTTCAGAAAATGTTTGAAAATACTTGAACAAAAATCAGTTTGTTTTGTCACAGATCAACCAAGGTCATTAAGTTGGACTTGGTAGATAAATTAAGTAATCAGGGTCATTAATTTGGACCTGAATACTTAAGTGGATTACTAAAACTGATGAACAGTTGGAAAATTTTTAAGTTTGTATAGATTGTAATGTTATATGTTTGAGAAACAGGAAACAGGATTCAACATCCCTATGGCAACAAAATGTTAAAGTTTGAACCGGAAATTCGAGTCCCAGCATACCGAGAGGGGAGTCTGCAAAAGGGGTAGTCAGAATTCTGGATCAACATTCAAAGGGGAGATTGAAGATTAAAGATTGAAGTTTGAAGGAAGCTTTACAATGTCAAGACAATTTGGAAAGAGATAAAGACTAAAGACTCGACGCCGAAGACTTCGTCAACATCCAAGGGGGAGTCTGTTGGTGCATCTAGTGTCTGTTAACTTCGTCTTAATCGAGTCTTATGTTTAGATAGGATAATCGAGCACACAACAGGGTTGAATTTAGAGCTAGAATATGTTAAAGTGGGTGATTCCGCTTGAAAGTGACAATGTTCAGTTCAAGCGAAATTAACATGTTGATTCCGCTTGAAACTGACATGTCAACTTCAAGCGAAATCAGAACACTATATATATGTGTGTGTTGGTGTCATTTGGAGCGGAATCAGGTCATATGTTCTGAGTCGAGGTGCTGTCCGTTTGTCATTTGAACTTGTAAAAGCTCAAGAAATCAGTAATAGATAAAGATTAGAAAGGAACAAGCTGTGTTGACATCTTTTACATTGATTCCGCTTTTGTACCTTATGATGAACTACTCATACTGACTATTTAGGGTCACACGACGGTCCAACAGATGAGCAAATGGTAACAGGTACCGGTTCGGAACTAGTACAATACCAAATTATCCGAACCAAAACATTTTTGGTACCAATTCGGTATCTACATTTGGCATTTTCGGTACCGATATTTACCGTTTTTACCTTCAAATACGAGTTTGTACAGTTACCAAACCGTACCGTACCGCCCCATTTTTTAGGATTTTCGATAGCGGTATTTTTGATACAGGTTGATACCGAGTACACCCCTATTTTTTACCCCAGCTTAATAAGTAGGTCACTTTTTACTCCAATTAACACAAGATTAGACTCACAACAACCACTGATTAGCTTCACTAACCAATGGATTCCCACCATTGTTTAACACTGACTTAGAAATGACAATGGATCGGGGATGGGTCAGGTATGTCTAATCCCAGTTTTATATCCGGTTGTAAAATATTGTCCAATACCTAGCCCGTTACCCATTAGGTATCGGGTATAAGGTATACTCATTAATGAGATATATGTATAGATATACACTCACATGCATATACTTTTTTTATGATTTTATGTGTTTAACATTTATAAAATATATTAAATTTATGTTAAATAATATACATATCATTATAACCACAAAAGCATTTTAAAATATTAAAAATATAAATATAAAAAATGTTATCAAAGTATATATTTTTAAAAAAAGTTTATTTTTCAAGTAACAAAAAAACTATAATATTAAAATAACAATCCTAAACAATAGTTTTAGGAAAATATAAACAAAAGTTAAAGTTTTTGGGTATATATTTCGGTTCGGATATATAGTTTGGGTAAAGGGGTATATAGTTTTGGGTAATCGGGTCGATATCATCTAATCTCATACCCCGAAACTATTTTTCACTAATCTCATACTCGATCTCATACTCATCATGTATGTGTCAGGCTCGTTTTTTTTCCTTTCAATCTCTACACCAACTAGTCAGCATTGAATACTATTTATTTTTCACATATGTCATTACCGGTTTTCTTAATTATCCTTATATTAATTTCCAATGCCATTGAACAGTAACTTATTTTTTAATATTTTCGTAATATATATAGTTTTTTAATACTTTTATTATTTTGATATTATAGTAATAATTACTTTCTTACTTTTTAAGTTGAATAAGTTTTGTGTCAACCAGTACTTGTATCGAAAATACATGTATGGTCCGGTTCGTTATCGGTACATGAAGGTAAAAACTGGCACCAGCCTGGTACAATTATCGATACACACCAGCCTGGTACAATTATCGATACACGAAGGTAAAAACCGGCACCAGTCTTGTACAGAAAACCTCAAAAGTCAGTACCGAAATGATTTTAAAAATCTTTTAGTTCGGGAAATTCGGTACTTCTACCACGTACCATTTGCTCATTTCTGATCATGGGTATCGTACGAACAACAACGGTATCGTGCAACTTTTTTGTTGATTTTCTTCAACTTTTAATGATTTTTTTTTTCAGTTTCAGGGGTAGGGATGAGCTCGGTGCCAACCGATATCGATACCGAAAATACCGGTTACGGTACCGGTATCTGAAGATAAAAACCGGTAGGCGCCAAAAGTCGGTACCGAATTTGTACTTAAGATCTTTCGGTTTGGAAAATTCAGTATCGTTACCCAGTACCATTTGCTTATCTCTGACCACGGATTTCATACGAACAAATTCATTACCATAAAATTTTTTTGGTTGATTTTCTTTTGGTTATCTTTTAGTGTTTTTTTCTATATCTTCTTTTTATTCTTGTCAGCGGTTTTTTGCGCAACGCCCTCTTAGTGATTTCAAAACACATGTAAACACAGACTAAATAACAAAATAAGTTCGCCGCAACGCGGTGATTGTGAAAAAAAAAACCTAGTTATATTAACTCTTCAATATCACAATACTTAAAAATATATAAGACCATCCGTACTCGTTCAAAATTGGGCCTTTTTTTGGTTGAAAACGCCAGAGCACGCCCCGGAAGCAGCCCCCTAGGCGTTTTTATTGCAAAAATCGTTTGGGGCGTGCTTTATTCCACGCCGGATCGAGAGTTGAAGTGGCCAATCACCTGTTTCCATGCCTTTTTTGTCCAATAACATTTTTATGGTTTATTTTTGTAATTTAATTCTATTATACCATAATACCCACATCTCCACTATATCCATTTTAGAAAACGCCCCATAGTACCTCATTTCATCACTAACAACTGAGAAATTCTCGAAGATCTAAAAATAGTAATCTTGGATTCGGTGATTTGACAGATGGTATATAAGACTGCATCGTGGCAGTAGTTAGTTCACATCTACACGTTGCATGCATATTGTCATTTGTCACCGTTCATTTTATTGTAAAACCAGCCCAATTTAAGAGCAGTCACAATAGATTTTTATACATTTAATTACCTTAGAACCATTAGCTATTTTTATACATAAACCTCTCTCAGACAGAAATATATTGTACTAAATTTTGGTAAAGCCTTGATATATATGTGTAGAGAGAGGACGGCAATTGAATAAAACGGGTGGGGATTGGTGACTAGCGATAATCGGTGGTTGATAATCTTCGTAGGTAGTAAAATCGTGGCGGTAACCGGTGTGGTTCGACTTGTATTTCGGTCATGAAAAGTTAAACAGATAGTGAATGTTGGTTTCATATACGCGAACCATCAATACCAAAAGGTAAAATACTTACTCGGATATATTAAGGAATATTGTGTTATTACTGAAAACGGTATTTGGCGAAAATAGTCGTTATCACAAAATTGGCATGGCAAGTCATTGTATAACTCGATCTAGATCATGGTTGTAAAAGTCGTTAGACACTCCCTAGTCTGAGTTGAGAGTACTCGGGCCTCGACAGCCTACCTTGTAACAAGTACTCGGCCTTCGAGACCTTTTTTTACAACCATGCTCTTGATTAGTTGTTAGATTATCATTGCTCGACCAATTGTTTAACCACCTTTTGAGTGGTTTATTTGATAAATGACCTTTGGTTCAAGCCTCGATATGTTTGAAGGATCAAACATTATGTTTATAACTGATTTTTTAATGTATAAATTATGGGTAATTTAAATAAAGGAAAATGCTATAAACTTACACGGCTAGTTCATATGGTTTGGTGCAAATTATGGTTATCTTCCTTTCTTTTTTGTTCTTTTTGCGTCGACGGTCCCCGTTGTCTATTATTTGTTGCACTCCAAGTCCACATCACTAATTGTCTATTCAACCTTGTAAATTTACCTTTTTACCTTGCTTCTAAAAGAAAGGTAAAACACCAATTTCAGTAAAAAAATTCAATAAAGTTTGACATGATTTTAAAAATTAAAAAGAGTTAAATGTCATTTTAGGCTCTGTGGTTTGAGCCATTTTTCAGTTTAATCCAAAGGTTTGAAATATTGTCATTTTAGTCCAAATAGTTTTAAACATTGTCATTTTAGTCCACTTGGTTAACTCTATCTCTTTATTTTGTATAAATAAAATTCTATTAACTAGAAAGACAATTCGACCATACAAAATGATCGAATTACCCTTCTAGCTAATATAAAAAAATGGACTGAGTTAACCCAGTGAACTAAAATGACAACGCTTGAAACTATTTGGACTAAACTGACAACATTTCAAACTTTTGGACTAAACTATAAAAATGACCCAAACCAAAAATACTAAAATAACATTTAACTCAATTAAAAAATTGACATGTTGTGTGGTGAACTTCAGCAAGCATTCCCTCCTCCCTAATTAAAGCATTCACTCCTCCCTAATTACTAGCAGGGTTGCTGCAAGAGGATTGGTGGAGGGAGGGTGTGGTTTAAATGGTAAAAAGCAATCAGTATTTTAAATTAGTGATGCCTTTTTTAATGGCAAATTTGGATCACTGATTTTGAAAATTTGAATGTGAATTAGTGATGTTTGATTTTAAAATGCATAATACATTGACTTCTCAATATAGAAAGTGTAAAATAAAATATTTTTTAAAATATTTTTTAATGTACGAGCATACTTGATGAAATTATGTACATTATAAAACTTAAAGCCTAATCACGCATGTTAAAAAACAATAATCACATACGTTGAAAAATCATATGTTTTTTCAACATGTGTAATTATGGTTTTAAGTTTTACAACGTGCATAATTTCATTGCGTACGCTCGTACGTAACATAATCACAAATATATAAGTTTTGTTCAGATTTTATTTACTTTCGAGAAACTAATTGTTGTAAACACTACAATAATTTTTTTTCTCTATCCAGACGACATTTAGTCGCTATTGAGCTTCATAAAATTTTCACAAATTTCCCACGAGCGCCATAGTTCCCTCCATCCCGCTAAAAACCTATAGTAACTAAATTTAGTTGGGATAGGATAGAAAAACAAAAGCTTTTGAAACACTTGTAGGGACTAATTTTAGTGGCAGTAGTTGGCCTGTCGCGACGAAAAATTTCGTCGCTAAAAGTGTTGTCGCTAAAACCCACTTTTCTTGTAGTGAAAGATGGGGTTTCTGGATCTATTTCGCGTTGCTTCTATGCCTGTTCTTCAAGTGTTGATAGTCACTGCACTTGGATCATTCCTTGCCTTAGAATCCGTTAATATTTTAGGAGAGAGCACAAGAAGGCAACTTAATGACGTAAGTTTTTATTTTTATTTTTTTTTTTATCATCCTTCTAGTTGATCAGATGATAAACTAGCTATAACTTTTAAGGTAACCTGCGAAAACAAGCCCTTTAAAAAAAATTATCAATTTGGTTCATGTCAAAATGGCCCCATAAACATGGGCTTGGCTGAAACATGTCATTTAAAAAAAAGGTTTTGATTTCAAGAAACTTGCTGATTCTATTAAATCCCAAGATAATTATTAGTTTCATGAATAAAGATTTGATTTTTGGATCGTTGGTATTAAAAAGATCTGTCATTTGTGAACAGCTTGTGTTCTTTGTGTTCAATCCCGCACTTGTAGGTAGCAAGTTGGCTAACACCATCACATTCGAAAGCCTCCTATCATTGTAAGTTATCTCGGTGAGTTCAATCAGGATTATGTTGTTTATTTGATCAGTTTTGAAAAGATCTAAACTACAACTGCAGGTGGTTTATGCCAGTTAATATTTTCCTGACGTTCATGATCGGGTCACTACTTGGATGGTTGCTTATGATGATCGCTAAACCGGCTCAACATCTTAAGGGTCTAGTATTTGGTGCATGTTCAGCAGGTATTTACTCGTACTGTACAGCTATCATCACTAACCCGATGCAAGTAACTATACACTCCCATAAAAGGTATATACACAAACAACAACGACGATAACACGAACCTAATTAAGGTTTTTTTTTAATTGTCGTTATAATAACAGGCAACCTTGGAAACATGTTGTTTATCATAGTACCAGCTGTATGCAAAGAAAAAGGCGCTCCCTTTGGAGAATCGGATGTTTGCTCCGAGTATGGTTTGGCTTATGCCTCACTATCTATGGCAGTATGCATTTTCACCTATATCTTTAATCCTTATTCCTATTTGGTCACTAAAAGTATGTCCTTGCTCTATTTTGGTCACTAATACTGTATAAGAAATTCGTCAGATAGGATCTGTATTTTTGTGGACGTATGTTTACAACCTAGTACGGGTTTTCTCAAAAGATTCTGGAAACAACCAAACACAAACCGTGCAAGAGGATCTGACTGTAGCTGGAGTATCTGTTACAGTACCTTGGCCTCCTTCGTCGGAGCCCGAACCGCCCATCAATGAGGGAAAAATGAAGGTTTCCTTTTCTTTTCTGAGTTTTGAGTCGTCGATTTCTCATTCTATTAGCACAAACTACTACACAAATGAGCATCACCATCGGATGATATCTGTCTGTGATTACGGACGGAACCACTAAAATGGAAAGAAAAGTAGTAGGAAAAGTTATATTAAAAAGCCAATGGTAATCAGGTTTATTCCGACGAAATTCTTAATCCTTTGGTAATCTGTTGGAAAAAATGTTAAGGAAGACGATCAAAGGTTGTCGGTAATCTGTCGTTGATGGTTCCATCAGCAGTTTGTCGATAATCCTTCTGAAAACAAAAAACAAATTATCCGCTCCCTGATTTCTTACATCACTGACTGATTTCTGTTGGTAACCGTATCCATAGACGGAACCATCTATCTATGAAAATCATTAGTTTTTAGTAACATTTAATTTTACCATAAAAGTGAACTTGTGGTTTGCATAGGTGATGTTCGATTCAATGAAGCAACTTTGGAGGAACTTTTCAAGTCACATTAACATGAAGGCGGTGTTCGCACCATCAACAATCGGGGCGGTACGTATACTACTTTTCCAAATCTTGATTGTAAAAGATTGTCGAGCTTGACACAAGTGCGATATAACAATGTTTTTGTTATGGACTAATACCATTGCAAGGTATGGGACTTGTCCCACATCGGTTGTATGGGCAACTGATATGGGGTTTATATACCAAATGGGCTCTCTCACCCACCAGACTAGTCTTTTGGGTTGTGTTCTCCTGTTTGGTATGTAACATTGGTATCAGAGTCAGAACTCGGAGTGGTGGCCCACGGAGTGGTGGCCTGGAGAGAGCCAGCCGTGACCAACGTGGCCGTGACCAACGAGGCTCGGAGTGGTGGCCCATGGAGTGGTGGCCTGGAAAGAGCCAGCCGTGACCAACGAGGACGTTGGCCCTTAAGGAGGGTCGATTGTTATGGACTAATACCATTGCAAGGTATGGGACTTGTCCCACATCGGTTGTATGGGCAACTGATATGGGGTTTATATACCAAATGGGCTCTCTCACCAACCAGACTAGTCTTTTGGGTTGTGTTCTCCTGTTTGGTATGTAACAGTTTTCTTATTGTAACAGATCGTTGGGTTCGTGATTGGAATAATCGCACCAATTCGCAGGCTGCTAATCGGTACTACAGCTCCACTCCGAGTGCTTCAAGATTCTGCGTCTTTAGTAGGGTAATATCTTTTGAACATTTACTCTTTATGAAAGCATGGTGAACTAATGGATAGTTGGACACTGATCTCTCAGGGATGCTTCGATTCCGGCTGTGACGTTGATCGTGGGTGCAAACCTATTAAGAGGTAGAACCGGCCAACCATGAATTCACATTCATACCGAATTTTTGATCCTGCTAAGAGTATATGATTTGCAGGTCTCAAAGGGTCAGGTATCTCGTTACCACTTGTGCTGGGAATCGCAGCAGTTCGGTATGTACTCTTGCCAGGCTTTGGCATTTTAATCGTGAAAGCAGCGCTTCATTTCGGCTTAGTACGCAATGACCCTCTCTATGTTTTCGTTCTTCTGCTACAGTTTGCGCTTCCACCGGCCATGAACATTAGTATGTGGTGCTCTGGATGATGTTTCAGTGACTTTTTATTTTTCTATAATTGTGAAACTTGTTAATATGGCTGCTGCAGGTACAATGACACAACTATTTGGTGCTGGTGAGAGTGATTGTTCTGTAATCATGCTATGGACTTACGGATTGGCATCGATCGCGCTTACCCTTTGGTCAACCTTCTTCATGTGGCTCGTTGCTTGATCACTTCCATTTGAAGTATTCAAACTAGATATATATGCTTCAGTTCAATAGTTTGTTAACTAGATATTGTCGAAGGATTGTAACTAGCTCATCTATTTTCTGTCTGGTATTATCTCATGTTTATGGACTATAAGTTATGGCAAATAACTCAATGAAAGATACTTACAATTTTCATACCATTATATGGTATCAAAACTGAAGAATGTTAAGCTTAACATAAGAGACCTAATTAGTATTATTGTTATGATCTAATAAACTTGGTGTTATACTTATGTATCTTAGCCAATTATAATTATGTTAGTTCTGCAATCGTAATTATTCACCCGCCAAAACTAAAGGTAGTGTTCGTTTTAGAATGAAGTCTGGATGAAATTTTACATAATGGAATGAAATCGGAATGTATATTATATTCCTTATGTTGTTCGTTTCAACAAAAGAAGGAATCGGAATTGAAACTAAATCACTTAAGGATTCAATTCCATTCCATTCTTTTGTTAAAACATACAGCATAAGGAATATACTCTACATTTCAATTCCATTCCATTATGTGGAACCAATACTACCTGAGGGTTGTGTTGGTAATTTTAGTGTTATCGACATGTGCTGGTAAACAGACGGATGTGGTTGTCTGGGTCTACTGCGCTGTTAAACTTTCCGACGTTTGGTGGAAGCTTTGCTTTCTCTAGAGGGGCGAAAGCAATGTCAAGGATAAACTTCGATTCTTCACCGACAATTGCTGGTCTATAAATCAGATTGTAATCGTACTCAGCTGCAGGGTTGTACACAATGCGGGTGTGCGGCTTGTGTGAATGGTGACCCTCGTTAATTATGTCGAAAACGCTAGACCTATTGCCATCTCTATAAGTTGGATCTGACTCTCCCGTGTACGTGTCGCGCTCGTCATGCGTGACACAGCAGGGACCGAATCGGTCTTGAATGGGAGTCCTCTAGCGCATGTGTTCATCGTACGTCTCTTTACGTCTCCTCGTGTTGGTTCTTGTCCCATGTGTGGTGTTGTCATCGTAGTAAGAATCATCGTGTCGGTGCTGGCCACCACCTAAATGCGCACGATCACGTGGCGGGGGGTGTAGCCTAGCACCCCTGGGCTTGCATGAACTGGAGGCGTTTGTTGAGTAGCCGTTGGTGCTTGTGCGCACAGTTGTGCGTATACTGCGTTCAGCACGGCCTGGGCTTTCATAAACCATGAAGCGGGAGTCTCCCTTTCTGGTAACAGTGATGCGATTTGAACAGAGGGGCCTACATGTTGATTTCTCGGAGTTTGGTGCTGAGTGCCGCACGCCGCACTGCCATGGGCATGTGTAACCCCACCCTCAGTAAAATTTCCCTCGGTGTACCCGTCAACATGCGGGGTTTGGACGTGCGCATTATCCGCACCCAGATGCTGTTTAGGGCTTGAACCGACGAGAAAGTAAGATGGCCCCTGATCGGCCATAATGGTGAACAGGGAAAGGAAAAGATGATAAGTATTAGAAAAAATCGGTGGGCGCCAATTTAAAACACCAAGTTAACCCGGGGGTTTACTTGTGGGATTAGTCTCGTTCATAGTTCATAAAGGTTAATCTTCCTTCCTTCCTCGTCTAACAATTGCTTGCTCAACAACTAGTCCTGCAAAACGACACAACACCGTGAAGCTCGTTACAAGGAGGAAAGGTGGAAGGTTCTCCTTGTAACCACCCTCCGGCGTGAGAATAAGAACTCGTTTTGAGGACCATACCCCTTCACCCATAAATAAAGGACGAGCAGCCTCGAGACGTGGTGGTAGGTATCTGTTATATTGAATATCATGGAGGTTATGATGATTAATTAATCAAAGCTATATTAAAAATTTCTAAGATTCAATGAATTAAACAATTATATTGATAACACTTTATACATAGTTCGGCAAATTTCTTTTTTAACCCATGTCGTCTGCGGGACTTGAATCCAAGATCTCCCTCTCCCAAATCCAAGTGTTTAAAGGCTCTGCCTTGAGTAAAATACATAAACATATTAACCCCTTCATTTATCCCTTCAGGCATTGTTTTTCAAAAATTAAGTTGAAAATACATAACTAAAATAAGCTGCATGTGAATATTCAATTTTGGTGTCATTCTCATGATTTTAAATTGCAATATTGAATCGCATGGTCGCTAGCAAGAGGACAGGTAGAGGGAGGGTGGTTGACATGCTATAAATCAATCATTTATGTTATACATATAAACACACTTTCAGACACACACACACATGTATCTAAATCTACTTGAATTCATAAATTTTAGTTAGATATTAAATTTCTGGAAACAGTTTGTTGTAAAGATGGGGTTTCTGGATCTTTTTTGTGCTGCTTCTATGCCTGTTCTCAAAGTGTTGATAGTCACTGCACTTGGATCTTTTCTTGCATTGGACTATTAATCTTCTTTTAGTTGATCACCATCTAACGTGTTAAAACGGGTCCTTTAAAAACAATATTAATAATTTGGTTCGGATAAAAAAAAATCCAACCAAAGATCAGATGGTAATGTGTCAAAACAAGTCATTTAAAAAACATTATTATTTTGGTTCGCGTCAAAACAATGTGAACAAAAATGGGCTCGGGCTGAAACATGTTTTTTAGAGAAAAAAAAAAGTATAACATTCAATGTGATTAAATCTCAATACAATTATTAGTTTCAAGATTAAAGTTTTGATTTTCTAATCATGGGTATTAAAAAGATCCATTGTCTGTGAACACTTTGAGTTCTTCGTGTTCAATCCGGCATTTGTAGGTAGCAAGCTGGCTAACACGATCACGTACAAAAGCCTCGTATCGCTGTAAGTTATCTCGGATGATTTCATTCTGTATTATGTTGTTTATTCGATTAGTTCTGAAAATATCAAAACTGCAAGTGCAGGTGGTTTATGCCTGTTAATATTTTTTTTTTAACTTTCATAATCGGGTCGGTACTCAGATGGGTGCTTATGATCATCGCTAAACCGCCTCAACATCTAAAGGGTCTTATACATGGTACCTGTTCAGCAGGTACTTATCCATACCATACAGCCGCGACACATTAAAAGAACCTAAATAACGGTTTTTTTTTTAAATTTTAATTGTCGTTATGACAGGGAACCTCGGAAACATGCTGTTGATCATAGTACCAGCTGTATGCAAAGAAAAAGGAACTCCCTTTGGAGATTCTGATGTTTGCGCTGAGTATGGCATGGCTTATGCTTCACTATCTATGGCAGTATGTATTTTCACTTAGCCTTTAATCCTTTATTGTAGGATCGTTTTCTGACCCAAACGAGTCGTTCGGAAGAGAACTCGACCAATACAAAAGGCGGAACCAGATGTATCGGTGTTATTTCAGCTGTATTACACGAGAAATCACTTTAAACTGTCTTTATATTGATATCAGATCGATTACAATGTTGTAGACACTTCGGCAGAGCTTCGCTACCGGAATCAGAATCGTTACAAATGAAATGGCACGACAGGTATTTATAGGCAGGCCTATTTCGCACGAAACAGTTGAAACGAAATCAATTTCACACGAAATAGTCATTTCGTGTGAAACCACCAACTGATTTCGTGCGAAATGCCCCTAACATATACATTTCTCATTTTCTCGTACTACGTACCCTGAACTTATCTACACTATTACAAGACTCGATACAAGACGAAGTCGACAGACGTATGCACCAACATTTATTACTATATATATTTGGTCACTAAAGTGTGTTCTTTGCAAGGGATGGCAATGGGACAGGTACCGAGCATACTCTCAAGTATCAGTTATACACGTAAGTTTGTTAAAAAAATACTTGTGCGATATAACAATGTTTTCTTATTAAAGATTGTAGGGTTCGTGATTGGAACAATCGCAACATTTCGCAGGCTGCTAATCGGCACCACAGCTCCACTCGGAGTGCTTCAAGATTCGGTAGTAGGGTAAAATCTTCTAAACATTTTCTTAATTACTTCTCAATAAAAACATGGTAAACTAATGGACAGTTGGACACTGATCGATCTCGCAGGGACGCAGCAATTCCAGCTGTGACGTCGATCGTGGGTGGGAACCTATTAAGAGGTAGAACCGGCCAACCATTATTCACATTAGTGTATTCGGGTTCTTAATCTTGCTATATGTATATGATTTGCAGGTCTTAAAGGATCTTAATCTTGCTATATGTATATGATTTGCAGGTCTTAAAGGATCGGGTATCTCGTTAACACTCGTGTTGGGAATCGCAACAGTTAGATATATTTTCTTGCCAGTTTTCGGCATTTTAATCGTGGAAGGCGCACTTTATTCGGGCCTAGTGCATCAGACCCTGTCCACCTCTTTGTTCTTCTCCTACATTTCGGCCTTCCACCAGCCATGAACTGTTTTTCTTTTTTTTTCTTTTTTTTTTTTGGAAAAAAAAAAACTGTGGATTTGTTGAGCTTGTTAGTATGGTTGCAGGTACAATAACACAGTTATTTGGTGCTGGTGAGAGCGACTGTTCGGTAATCATGATATGGACTTACGGTTTGGCATCAATCTCGCTTACCCTTTGGTCAACCTTCTTTATGTGACTCGTTGCTTGATCCGTTCCATCTTAACCGACGCTAAGATGCTCTTTTAGGTCGCTAAACGCCAATAGCATATTGTTGATTTGTTGGGCCTCTATAGAATAGGCAATATTGCAAAAAAGTTGGGTTTCAGATTCAATTTTCAAACTAGAAAACTGCATTCAAGTTGCACATTCAAGCACCAACAGTTAAATATTCAATCAAAAAGCCAGTTTTACATACATACTGTACTACACCTATTAACCTTGTTAACATGTTAACAAATTAAAATATAAAAAAATTACGTTGAACGCGAAGTGGGGTCCATCTCAGAAGGGTCAACTAGACCTTCCAACACAACAAGTTCATCCAATAACACGAGCTTTTCGTCCTCTAGAGATTTAACCGCATCTTGAATCTCTTTTGTTTCTCTTCCCAGATTGAAGCTTTCTTCCTCAAGAAGTAAATACTTGCGCCTCAAGGAACGATACTCGTTACTCGTTGAAGAATCGGGTAAGGAATCGGAAGTTGACTTTTCTTGTTGTTGGAAGATTTGGGGTGATTCGGTTTTGGAGTTTCTTTTGGAAGGGCGGGTTAGTTCATGAACACCCTGCATGTTGGTTTCGGGGATCGGGTTCTTTGGAAGCTTTCGTGCAGCGGGTTTCCGTTTTGTTGGCTTTGGTACAACTGTTTCCTCGACGGGAATCATCCCACCATGGTCTTGCATGTTCTAAACTTCTGTAGTATCGATCTAAACGTAAAGAGAAAGATGATTTAAAAAACCATATGAATGATGAATCAACCAACACTAATGATGAATTTATCGTATTTAACTTAAGTATCGCAATAAGGTTATTCTCACTTCCAACAAAGAAGAAATCTTAACATCACTCAGAAGACAAAGAAATGGAATTTATACTGCAAGCTATTAGCTACTCTATAAACCAATGGCAGACTTCTACAAACTACTTCTATTAAATCTTATTGATCCCTTCATATAACAAGATTCATGGAAAAAACTATGACCACAAAGTGTATGTGGACGAAAAAAATATATCATTGACTATCACTGTTGGTTACAGAACATCTGTATAGAACTATAGATTTGTGGATATACAACCTTTAGATTTACTCATGTAAATTGTATTCATATGTCGAGCTCGTAATCAACATGAATATGTAAGGATAGTTAATCGTCTTAAGTTATTAATAAGATCGAATGTTACTCTGCAAGTTCGGATGCAAACATTCAAAGGCCTCTGAATGTAAAGAGTCGACTTTATGAATGTTAGAATATAAGCTAGACTTGTGTGTTTGTATTTACGAATCGCTTCCAACAATGAAGTTATCTTGTGGTTCATAGCACATGTTTGCGTCCAATAGTTACCGAATGATGTGACCAAGAACAACTTTAATGTAGCAATTCCGGACAGATTAAACCTAATTGAGTTTGCTAAACTTTACATACATAAAATTCACAAGCTACTAATACAGATTAAACCTAATTGCAAATCTACATGACATCTTATTCTTCTGAAACAGTACAAAATTCAAAATCCAGAT
The DNA here is from genome assembly GCF_002127325.2 of Helianthus annuus. Taxonomy (NCBI): domain Eukaryota; kingdom Viridiplantae; phylum Streptophyta; class Magnoliopsida; order Asterales; family Asteraceae; genus Helianthus; species Helianthus annuus. Next base: position 87,373,149 of record NC_035439.2, on the reverse strand, counting down.
CAATTTCAATAAGGCGTTTGACATCAAATCAAACTGTAGCTAATTGGGGAACTAATTTGTCGTCTGCCTACAGTTATCAACAAGAAAAAAAACCGAACCTGTATAAACCCTAACTTAAACTAAATCTCGCGATAGATTAGATTACAGAAACGAACTCGTAAACGAAAGGGCTCCTTACCGGTGATTAAGCGATTGTAGGAAGCGGTGATTTATAGTGTCGATCGCCGGAGAATCAGAGGGAATCAACGTCTGGATTTGGGTAGGGGTATAAAATAGTGTAGTCTTTAATATATTGAACGGATTTTGATGAACACATGGATGTATGTATATGTATATGTATTTAGAGTAAACTGCGAAAATGGTACCTGAGGTTTCGTCATTTTTGACATATTAGTCCAAAACTCAAATCTTTTGAATCTGGTTCTTATGGTTTCAATTTTGTTACCATTTTCATCCAAAATTAAAATCTGGTCAGATTTTTCAGTTAACATCCAACTTTTCTATCTATTTCATCTCTTTTTAATGAAGGGCAAAACAGTCTTTTGATGTTTTATTATAACAAATTAAAAAATCTAACCATTTTACCTTTCATTAAAAATGAGGTAAATGACAAAACAACTGGATGTTAACTGAAAAATCTAACCAGATTTTTGCTTTTGGATGAAAATGGCAACAAAATTGAAACCATAGGGACCCAGATTCAAAAGGTTTAAGTTTTGGACTAAAGTGGCAAAAGTGACCAAACCTTAGGGACCATTTTGGCAGTTTACTCATGTATTTATTTTATTGGGTTAACGTCCAGGATGGTTCTTATGGTTTGACATTTTTCATCTTTAGTTCTCAACTTTCAAAAATTACATGTATGTTTCATGTGATTTGATCGTTTGTTACTCGGATAGTCCTCGGACTAGATGGACGTTAACTTATTCAATTAAGTTTGTGCAAAATTATAAAAATGATCTTACTATTAAAAATTAAAATTTAAACATTAAAGAAGCCCAAGTGGAGCCCATTCTACTTTGCACCACTGCAACCACCATCAAAAGACCATCTACAACCTCAAACCAATCACCATAACCATCGTCGAATCATCATTATCTTCGAAACCCACATCTCCGTGAACCACTCCATCATAGCGGAGATGGTAGATGTGACACCTCGGAAAATTATAGCAAATAATATGGCAACACATGTCCATAACTCTCAAATATTCCCGGTAAGTTGGACGAGAGGGACAAATTTCATAAAAATGTGGAAAGATGAAGGTTGAGAGGTCAAAGATGTTAAACTGCCAAAGTTTTGGCCTCAGGCGGTCACTTACGGTCCGTAAGGCCGTTTAAATAACTGTAGGCGTGCAAGGTCCCTTACGGACCATATTCAGACCCTTACAGTCCGTAAGGGGATCACTGGCAGACAGGTTGCAGCTGGCAGCTGCAACTGCTGTTTCCTGCCACCATGCTTACGATTGTGCCACGTTCTCTTCTTCTTGAGACACCTGGAGTGCCACTAATTACCTACTTGACACCTCAGGGGGCACAGGGGGCACTTGGCATTAATTGGGAGCTCCAAGATCACTATAAATAGGTGATCAAAGTGCACATTCAAACATGCACCTTCACTTTTCTTTCTCACTTCTTCTTGGATAGCTTCTGCTCTATAGAGGCTTCTTTCCTGGAGTTATAACACTCCCTTGAACACTTATAAGTGTTCTAACTCAGTCTTGTTTCATTTATAGGCTAGTTATTAGCCGAAAGTCAAGCAAATTGACTTTTGCTTTGACTTTCGGTTATGACCATTTCGGTCAAGCCAAAGTTCGAATCGAACATGGCTACGTGATCGTAATAATAAAGGTATTAATCCCCTATGAGGGTACCTTCTGAAGATCACGTTAAGTTAGTGAAATAAAGGGTCAAAGTTTTATTAAATAAAAGTAAAAAACGCAGATTTTCATGATTAACATTAAATGAACTTCAAAGTATCGAAACCTTAATTTTTGACATTTTATAACAGTTTATATAACATATCAGAGAAAAATGCCCGGATAGTCTCTGTGGTTTCGCATTTTTTCACCTATAGTCCCCAACTTTCTAAAACTACCTGAATAGTCCCCAACTTTTCATTTTTTGTTCCCGGATAGCCTATGGGTCTAACTTCAGTTTGTTTTCTCTGTTAAGTGGGTGTGAAATGACCAATTTACCCTTTCCTTTAAAAGGCCAAACCACAGGGACTATCCGGGCATCTTCTTCATTTTTAGAGAAAACCCCTACCACCACCACACTTCATCTTCAACCTCCACCCATCATCACCCTCCTCCACCCTCCACCGTCACCGCCACAGTCACTCTCCACCAAATGATATGTTTCTCGCTAGGGGTGTTCAAAAAACTCGTGACTCGCAGCTCGCTCGAAACTCACTCGAAAAAAGCTCGAAGAAAGCTCGGCTCTTGAGCTCGTGAGCTGGCTCGATAAGGTTTACATCCTTCATTTTTTGTCCCACATCGCTTAGAAAACAAAAAGTAAGGGAGTATCTCCCTGATAAAAGTAGGTAAAGACAATGGAGAAAGTGAATTAACTATTTATATTTGCATATTTAGCTATATGGTTAAATTAAATGGCAATTATGGCCCTTAGGCTATGAAGAAATTCATTTTTAAGTACTTTTTAAGTAATAAATTTTGCGACTCTTTGTTAGTTCGAGCTAGATCGAGCCGAGCTAGTTCGAATTCTAATCGAGCCAAGCTCGAGCCGAGCCAGCTCGAATCGAGTTCGAGCCGAGCTCGAGCTGGGTCTAGCTCGGCTCGTTTACAGCCCTATTTCTCGCTGTATCACGCGGGTAAACGACTGGTTACACATAGTATAGATATAGATTAATTTATCCAACTCATAGTATGATAATAATTACAAATCTCAGATTTGATGAGGCGTGAATCATGATCTAGTCACACCTATCTACTCCATCTCTTTGACTTGTTTCGTCCACGTCAGATGCCATTATTTTCGTTTCACAGTTCCAGTTCCAGTGAGTCACAACAACTCGCAACAACCAGCAACAAGCAAGCAAGCTTTTATTAACTCCAAAATCTGTTGTTCATCTTCAATCGGAATTATTTCTATTCTTCTATCGAAATGGATCCCGTGGGTTCCGATGACTCCAGGTACTTTCATTTTCGCATATTCATTTTATTGGATCTAGTAGGATGAGATTCTGTAATTGAATTAGGTGATAACTAGGGTTACACAGATCTATCTCATCAATGTTGATGTACTTGTTGTTTTTAGAAAAACTAAGATGGTAATAGAGTTGCTCAAGGGGATTCATTTTGTTGCTTCTATGGAGGCCATTTCTCTTGGTGTTCAAGCTGGTATTCATCCTTGGGTGGTGGGTCCCACATAAATTGGTAGTCACAATTGGTGGAGAGTGACTGTGGTGGTGACGGTGGAGGAGGGTGATGGTGGGTGGAGGTTGAAGATGAAGTGTGGTGGTGATGGGGTTTTTCTCTAAAAATGAAGAAGATGCCCGGATAGTCCCTGTGGTTTGGCCTTTTAAAGGAAAGGGTAAATTGGTCATTTCACACCCACTTAACAGAGAAAACAAACTGAAGTTAGACCCAGAGACTATCCGGGAACAAAAAATGAAAAGTTGGGGACTATTCAGGTAGTTTTAGAAAGTTGGGGACTATAGGTGAAAAATGCGAAACCAAAGGGACTATCTGGGCATTTTTCTCTACATATCAGGACATGTTAGATAATGTCCAACTCATCATTTCCTGATTAGAGCTCGGTTCGCAACCGAAGGTCAAACAATTTGACTTCTTCTTTGACTTTCGATTCTGACCCGTTTGAGATAGTTTATGTAACATTTTCAAAATTTCAACCATCGTACACTTTTCGATCGTTTTTGTATTTAATAAAATTTTATATTTTATTTATGAAATACATAATCGTACGATCGAGCGAAACAGTATTCACGTTATTTTCGAAACAAAATCCAAGTTACATATGCCTTTATACCATTCATATAGCTTAAATTACAAGTTAGAAGGGTTAAAAATGGCAAATAAGTGAAAATACAAGTCCAGTGGCCAAATCTGCCAAAAAGTGAAAATTATTTATCATAAGGCCTTACGGACCATAAGACCTAAGCCCATACGTGTAACAACCCGCACGTTCGTGCGTTGTTACTACTCGTTATACTCGTTACGCCTAGCACCAGAGATTCGGATCATAATGTAGCCATATCGTATATATCGCTATATCGCAGTATTTTCGCATATTATAACATGCTTTATTGCTATCACATCACATTGCACTTGCTGACAACCACGATGATGTCGAGTGAGGACCAATTCTACCCTCCTTGATAGTCGTGATGTGTCGCAAGGTAACAGCACTAAAAACGCACTCGCAGGCGCGCATAACTCGATTATCGCAAGGTTTAGAATACGGATATGTATATACAACCCAATGTGACTAATTATAACTAAATGTACGAAAATGTGGATAAAAATGTGTACCCAAACTATCGCAACGCTTAACAATTGAAACAAAACGCCAAAACTCTACTCGCCGGAGGCATTGGATCGAATGGCAATTCGATCGGACTGCCATCCGATCGGACTGCCATCCGATCGGACTGCCATCCGATCGGACTCTCATCCGATCGGACTCTCATCCGATCGGACTCTCATCCGATCCGAATCACTGCACCACCTTCTCTTCTCTCTTGCCTATAAATACCCCCACTCTCACATCATTTTCCCTGATGTGGAGCTCTCACTCGACCAGCACGCTTTGGGGCTATTTTCTCTCGATTTCTCACGATTCTTGTAAGTTTTCAACCTAAATCTTGTACTTCTATGATCTATGCACACTTCATCATCTTTTTCACCTTTGAATCTTAACTTTTAACCGTGAAATCAGTGGATTTGGGGTGTTCTAGGATGATGTCATCATGGAGTTCTTATGAACTTCAACCTTTGGCCTCATTCCACCAAGAACAACTCAGATCTGAAGGACTTCCACAAGATTAAACAATGTTTCGCATAAATCTACACCCATTCACGGTTGAAAGGATTGAAAGGTGGTTTTCCAACTTTCTTTCAACTCCTTTACACTCAATGCACTCAAGACTGATAGAATCGGAGCTTGTACCGACCTTCTACTCATTCTTTGACACAATAAAAGTTACATTGAGTCAACCAAGCAAAATAAAACAGTACTATAGTTTTGCAAAAAAAAAAAAAAGCAAAACGATGGCAAGATCATAAATTTTAACTGGGGGAGAAATCGTAATTTTTGAAATGGGAGCAAAATCATAATTTTGAACAGAGGGAAAAATCGTAAAAGTATTTTGAACTGGGGGCGAAATCATAATTTAAACTGAGTGCAAAATCGTAATTTTGAGCTATGGGAAAAACATAATTTTATTGTGAACCATGAGCAAAAACGTAATTTTGAGTTTCGGGCAAAATCGTATATTTGAGCTAGGGGCAAAAACATATTTTTATTTTGAAAGGGGGTTAAAAGCGTAATTTTAGACGGAGGGCGAAACCGTAAATTTAAACTGGGAGTAGAATTAGAAATAGGTTTTTGAACTGAGACAAAAGCGTAAATTTTGAGCCAGGGCAAAAATATAATTTTATTTTGAATTAGGGTCAAAAACGTAATTTTGAACAAAGGGCGAAACCGTAATTTTAAGCTGAGAATAAAATTAAATTAAAAATGGGTTGTTCCAATATGGAAGTGCCAGGCAAGCTACCTGGAACTATTCCCTCAACTTCAAAATGAATATGTAGGAAATGTATTTATAGTAAACTTAAAAAATGGTCTCTAAAATCACTTTTAACACATTAATCTAATACTCAAATATTTTGAATTCGAATCCTTTTGGTTTCAATTTTGTTGTCATTTTCATTCAAAATCAAAATCTGGTTAGATTTTTCATTTAACATCCAACTTTTCTAACTTTTTCATCCCTTTTAAGGAAGGGAAAAATCACTTTTAACACATTAGTCTAAAACGCAAATCTTTTGAATTCAGATACCTGTGGTTTCAATTTTATTGTCATTTTCATCCAAAATCAAAATCTGGTTAGATTTTTCACTTAACATCCAACTTTTCTATCTTTTTCATCCCTTTTAATGAAGGGCAAAATAGTCTTTTAACGTTTTATTATAACAAATTAAAAAATCTAACCATTTTACCTTTCATTAAAAATGAGGTAAATGACAAAACAACTGGATGTTAACTGAAAAATCTAACCAGATTTTTGCTTTTGGATGAAAATGGCAACAAAATTGAAACCATATAGACCCAGATTCAAAAGGTTTGAGTTTTGAACTAAAGTGGCAAAAGTGACCAAACCTTAGGGACCATTTTGGCAGTTTACTCATGTATTTATTTTATTGGGTTAATTTCGAGGATGGTTCTTATGGTTTGTCATTTTTTCACCTTTAGTTCTCAACTTTCTAAAATTACATGTATGTTTCCTATGGTTTGATCGTTTGTTACTCGAATTGTCCACGTACTAGATGGACGTTAACTTATTCAATTAAGTTTGTGCAAAATTATAAAAATGCTCTACTATTAAAAATTAAAATTAAAATAATAAAGAAGCCCAAGTGGAGCCCATTCTACTTTGCACCACTGCAACCACCATCAAACGACCATCTACAACCTCAAACCAATCACCATAACCATCGTCGGATCATCATTATCTTCGAAACCCACATCTCTGTGAACCACTCCGTCATAGTGGAGATGGTAGATGTGACACCTCGAAAAATTATAGCAAATAATATGGCAACACATGTCCGATAACTCTCAAATATTCCCGGTAAGTTGGACGAGAGGGACAAATTTCATAAAAATGTGGAAAGATGAAGGTTGAGAGGTCAAAGATGTTAAACTGCCAAAGTTTTGGCATCAGACGATCACTTACGGTTCGTAAGGCCGTTTAAATAATTGTCGGCGTGCAGGGTCCCTTACGGACCATATTCAGACCCTTACGGTTCGTAAGGGTATCACTGGCAGACAGGTTGCAGCTGGCAACTGCAACTGCTGTTTCCTGCCACTATGCTTGCGATTGTGCCACCTTCTCTTCTTCTTGAGACACCTGGGGTGCCACTAATTACCTACTTGACACCTCAGGGGGCACTTGGCATTAATTGGGAGCTCTAAGATCACTATAAATAGGTGATCAAAGTGCACATTCGAACATGCACCTTCACTTTTCTTTCTCACTTCTTCTTGGATAGCTTCTGCTCTATAGAAGCTTCTCTCCTGGAGTTATAACACTCCCTTGAACACTTATAAGTGTTCTAACTCAGTCTTGTTTCATTTATATGCTAGTTATTAGCCGAAAGTCAAGCAAATTGACTTTTGCTTTGACTTTCGGTTATGACCAGTTCGATCAAGCCAAAGTTCGAATCGAACATGGCTACGTGATCGTAATAATGAAGGTATTAATCCCCTATGAGGGTACCTTCTGAAGATCACGTTAAGTTGGTGATATAAAGGGTCAAAGTGTAACGCCTGCGTCCCTAGACTTTTACCTGTTTTACACTTTTAGCCCCTATACTATGTGATATTTGATACTTTTGATACTTGGTAAAACTTATGCTATGATTCTTGATACTTGATACTTGGAAACTATGATTCTATGATACTATGATTCTATGATACTATGATTCTATGATACTATGATTCTGTGATACTATGATTCTACGATACTATGATTCTATGATACTATGATTCTATGAGACTTGATTCTATGATTCTTGACTCTTGATACTTTGGTGCTTGACTCTTGAGGCTCGTGAAACTTGAGACTTGGTTGAACGAGGGACTGGAGTCATTTCACTGGCGGAAACTATGGAAACTATGAAACTTGGAAACTTTGTGTTAATAATGTAATCTAGTTATGTGATACTATTACCCAATAATACGCAACGCAATGCTTAATCTAACTCGCAAATCGAATCAAAGACGGGAACGAGGAAAAGATGGGATTGACCGAATGGCAATCCGATCGGATGACCAACCGATCGGATGGCCATTCGACCGAGCTGCCATCCGATCCGTGCACACCGCCTCACTCCCTCTCTCTCACACTATAAATAGGCCTGTCACATCATTCTCACTGATGTGACAGCCTCACTCGATCCAGACGCACGCACTCCTACTTTTTCTTCATTTCACGGCGATTTCGGTATGTTTTACACTAGATTCTTGTACATCTTTAATCTACACGTTATTCCTTAAATGATTCTCCTTTGAAATCTCACCTTTCACCGTGAAATCTATAAGGTTTGAGCTCTTGAGGGTGACGTCATCATGGTGGTTGTACAAACTATGGTGCGATGTCATTCCTGCCAAGATCTAACTCAAATCTAAGGAATTTCATGTGTTTTACATTAAATCTTAACTAAATCTAGACTTTTTCAACTAAAACTTATGTTTATCTTCATCTTTTCTTAACCTTTCACTCGAAACGGTGGAATCCGGATCTGAACAGACTGAAGATTTGATGATTAGTCTTAAGGCGGCTTGTGTAACGCCCTATCAGGTTTTAACCTAAGATTCGCAGCGGAAATACAAACTTAAAAATTCTCTTTCATTATATTCATTCTAACATACTTAGAAATACATTAAATCACTCTTTTACATCAAATACATTAACGCATTCTGTAAATTTATAAAATTCTGACATACTTATATTAATTTACGTGACCACGCGCCCACACGTACCATCCATGACTTGACTCGATCTTCGACCGCTTACACTCCATGATGAGAATCCACAGCTCTGTACAACCTGTAGACACCACGTGCAATCACATCATTAGTAACCGGTGTCATCATACATAAGATTTAAACATGCGTAATTAGGCGTCAACATATCATGCTTTCGCTCATGTTAATCCATCCCTTCATCCATTCAAACCACCCGCTTTGGATTTCGGTGTCTACCTTTAACTTCCATTACAAGTATATCTGCATCCGCATTTCATTCTCAATAGGAAAACGGTTAGCATCATTAGATTTCATTTATACGAACATATTTATGTATACGCATAACAAGTCTTATTCATTTGTGCATATAACTAAATTCCAAATCATGCATACATACCCCTTCTATCCATACAAGTACTTACAATTTACTTTCTACACAGTATTACTTACAAGTCCTAAATACACACGTCTATGTATGTAAATCGTATACACATAATTCTCCACATTTACGTGTTCTTAGTCATACTCTCCTATGAGTTCCAATTACTTACTTACATTCAAACTCATGCCTATGCGTATAACTACTTATTTCATCTTAATGAATAATATCATCATGTAACCTTCCTTCTTACCTATAATTAATAGAAACTATTTCTTAACCACTTTCGACTTATTTACCGTAAGCTTACCTTGTTACTTCCATCGTTTCATACTTTCTCACATGATTCACAATGGTCATTGTACTACATTACAATTTACATCTAAAGTGTAAGTCCGGGATTCACTTACCTTGCGCGTCCGTATTTGCGTTCGCTTACTTGGTTGAGTCTTCTTAGTCCGTTAGCCTTCAACGCTCCATCCATCTTGACATGATTCCTATACACTCATGTCATTACATTCACATTCTTATTAGCATATATGCTTATACATGTGAACAACCATATCAAATTCACATCTAATATACGACCTACATAAAGCATACTTAACATCATTAATCCATTCAAACAGGCATAAAACATACTCGACATCATCCCTACATAATCCTCACATGAACTATATCCATTTACCCACTACTTGCATACAATTTCACTTATTATTGTCTTTTAGACATTTCATCAAACACCTGGTGCGCGTATCATTTTCTAAGCATAATGTACAAGTGCTTTAAGCATGTTCTTCCTTATTTCATCTTATGAACCCTTACATTCAAGCAAAATCTCATAATCACAAATTCCACATCAAGTTTATCTATCTAAGCCTATCATACTACACCCTATATATCACAAAATCACACTATAACATCTTCAAGTTCATCATGATCATCATCTTCACACTCATGCAATGGGTTTTATTCTAAATCACCCAATTACTTGAAATTACTCATAACATAAGTTCTACTTGGTGTTTCTAACACCTCTACATGCTTAATTTCATACAAATTCATGGAGTGATCATAACCCACTTCGAACAAGATCATCAAATCTAAATTTTAAGACATACCTTATGATCCCCTTGTGAAGGTGATCGTTAATTCATGTTCAGTTGTGAATTTGGACCTCATTCCACCCTTCAATTTGAAGATTTATCAAGAACAAGGGTTTGAACCCTTGTTCTTCTTCTTCCTGATCGTTCCACGCACACACCAAGTGTGTGTGTGTGTGTGTTTTCCTTTATTTAATAAATCATGTTTCCCTTTTTAACGGTTTTGGTCCCTTAAACTTCGTTTCAATTAATAATGAGACTTACACTCGTTATCTTGTTACTTATATACATGTCACCACTTTGTTAAATATTTCTTGTCAACTTTTATTTACGGTTCCGTTTTTACCCTAAACGGTATTTTACCCGGTTCCTTTATATTAACCGAGTTTAAATTATCAAACCCATTTTGGGGTGTTACAAGTCTACCCCCCCTTCAAAGAGGTTTCGTCCCTGAAACCTTGCTTACTTCCACGGAAACATAACCCTTTACTTACCAGTCCTTCTATGTAACACAATAATGAAATATACTCATACATCTTTAGATTCCAAATTCTTGCCTCATGTTAGTTCCTTAGTGGTATCCATCACTACATGTTTATTCATTCATTTCATTCAAAATACATACCATGACAAGAATGCACTCATACTTTATAAAAATGCCTCATTCATGAACAAATATAACCGCACGTCCTATCCTTACTTTCTCCATAACAACTCGATTATTTCTACTTTTATTCATAAATCATGTTGGACATGCCACTCTTGCTTTCATCGCACAAGTACTCATTACAATAGTCCATACTGTCACATATCCTTTTTACCCGTTAGTAACAAGTCAATATGCATACTTCTTCAAACTTGTAATAATACATACATTCGTATGATCCGTTTACAACGAATATAATTCCTTTATCTTATCTTTTAAGGTTACATTCCATACAAACAATGTATAGCCTTTAGTTCTTGTTTCGTTATCACAACAAAACTACCATTTCATAGTCATCCATATTTGCTTAGCCCTAAGGTTAACATCATTCTACGTCTATTAATGTTACATGCTACTGGGTATACTCATGTACGTACACTCACACGTATGTTCATACATACAAGCTTTATTCCTTTGTGCATATTCAATCCCATTTAATACATACTTACATACGTCTATATATATGTACACGCATACATCTATTTACAAACACCGAAAACATACTTGCAACAATAACACATCTATACGTACATGTTTACATGCTTACTTATCGTTATGTAATGCACACACTCATACGTACCTTCATACATTTATTACATACATTCATACCATTCCTATCTCTCTCTACATACATACGTACATTCATATGTATCTTCATATCTTCATACAGTCCTACTTGTATACATACATACCTCCCTACATCTCTTCAAATATGCATACATTCATAGGTACCTTCATACCTTAATACATTCATACATATGGGCATTTACTGAATACTTTAAGACTGAACTAAGATTTCATTCCTTTATTGACCTCTAACCAGATTGATTTCATTCGTCAGCAAAATGAGCTCTCCTCATGAGCATCCTTCCATAACATATTCATACTCATAAAACCCTTACAAGGTTCATAATTGGTTCAATTCGTAACATAACATAACTTTACCCTTTCCGAGATCAACTTCAATTCCTCATGCATTCAATGTTCTCGTACTTGCATTACATTACTTTCTCAACGGGAATATAATTAATAACGTTAATACTCAAACGTATCTAAATCATACATTCGTACATGCTTTCACACGTGCATATATTCGTACATATAATATACATACTTACATACTTTCCTACACCTCTACGTACATGCATACATTCATGCATACTCCTCGTACCTTCATGGACGATAATTCTTTCTTCATGCATACGTTCATACATTCATACCTACTTCATACATATCCACATATGTTCATATATTACTTCATCTCTACATTTACACATACACTCATGCATACATTCGTACTTACCTACATACGCATCTTCATACGTACATATCTTCCATACTTTACTTCATACTTGCATAAATTCATACATAACTCATACGTACGTACGTACCTTCCTATATTAACTGGGGTTCGGGGGTAGCGCCCCTGAGAGAAGTGGGGTCCAAGGGGCGGCAGCCCCTGGCGGGGTCCAATGGGCAGAGCCCCTGGCTGGGGTCGAGTTGCCAGGTCAGCTTGGAAAATTTTTATCTTGGACAAAAGTCCTTTATCAAAAAGTGCATCAAAACTTGATTTCGGTCAAAAAGTGCATCCCAAAATGATTACACAATGTCATATATATTCTTGCTCAAAATTGACATCCACCGTAAATTACGGTACCTACCGTAACTTACGGTGGCAACCTTTTTACGGTGGAAACCTCCTGTCTTACGGTGCAATCATTTATCCCCAGTACCCACCGTAAATTACGGTACCCACCGTAATTTACGGTGGAACCTGTACATCAGCAGATTTTTCCGTCGTTCTTGCATACTTAAACACGCATAACTTTTGAACTATTTACCCGTTTAACCTCCCGTTTCTTCCTATATGACCAAAATTTGGTCCTCTTTCATATGGACTCAAAATCCCACGCCCGGATTAAGAAAATTCTTAACTTACAAGCTTTCGGCTTAATATTCATTTAAGAATTATTCGACCCGTTCATGCACTTATCAAACAAACACGTTTGTTTGATCCCAATTTCTCGTGAACCCCATAATTTTCAATATTGTCTATCGTACTAAGTTCATATCACGGGTTTACATACGTTTTTAAACCCGTTTTCGATCATATGTCTATTTTGACCCGTTAAGGGTATTTAAGTCTATTTAAGTATGGATCACCTTTATTCGCTCCTAGCTTCATATTTTCACAATTCTTATCAATTGAGTTTCCACCACAACTACATTTGTGGTGGAGCTAACGTGGTGATCTATATAATCCGAGTTTTACCCCTCGGATCCTCCTATTACGGCAAAACCCAAAAGCTTATACCTTTACCTTTACACTTCTCGAAAGACTTACTCGTTCAAAATACTTGTTCCCAAATAGCCCATGAGGGTCGTTTACCCGCTTCGTCATTCGAGGGTGTTTTGGTCAACAAATGCTCTGGTTCTTACGACAAAAGACCTTAATACATAATTAACCAAAAGTCACACTTTTTTAACTACAATCTCGTTCGCACATACCTGGCTTGGCTCATGCTGTGACTCGTTTAAATATATTGCATTTTTACTTGCTGATTAATAGTAACGTAATTTCCATATGCTATTCATCCTGTGAGCATAAAATTCAACAAACATTCATTAATCATCATCATCAATTTATCATATCATCATCGATTGACCCATTTGGTCCAAACACCCCAAACCTTTTATATTTTAAATAAAATGGTATCGATTTACCATTTCGCCCATTTGGCTCATTACGGATTTTCACCGTATGGTCATAATCTTTAAACCTTTCTTCCATACATTTAACCCATCATCGCTTACGCCATAGGGTATTCTTTAAACATTATTTTCATTCATCCATGTAACTAAATTACCGTTTTACCCTTATTACTTATCATGGCATACATTATAACAAAATCTTTCAAAACTAATTATACCTTCATTATTCCATGACCAAATTAACATTTTACCCTTTTTACCATCAAATATGGTTTACTGCCAGTTCTAACCTGTTCCGACCCGTATCGATTCGTGTTGGAACATATTATTTTGAAATCTCTTTTCGAATACTAACATCTCTTATTTATAGTCAAGTACATAAGTAGTTGTACTACTTTAAATGTCGTAAGCTTTACTTACCTTCCATCCGACTTCGCCTTTCCACATACTTGATTCGTTTACTGCTTACGGCTCAAGCCTTTCATTCTTCTTTTCTTCCTTGCATATTTAATCCGTATTCACCACGGATTTAACTTTCATTCTTCTTTTCATTCTTCATGAGTTTGATCCGTATTCATCTACGGATTCAAACCTTCATTTATACCTTCCATTCTTTTCATTCCATTCCATTCACATTTGAATTCGTTCACGAATTCAAATCTTTCCTTCCTTTCATTCCATTCCGGTTTGAATTCATTCCCGAATTCAAACCTTTCATTCATACTTTACATTCTTTTCATTCTTATCTTTCTTTCTCATGTCTGACCCGATTCTTAAAGAATCGGGGAACCCCTTTCCAATCCACACGACCCCTAATCCCGATTTGTCCGGACATATATGTGATGGTCCTTATGATCCCACGAGCGTCCTATGCTTCTTGCACACTGGCCAGGTGTGCAATCCACATACTAGTCTCGTGTCCTCATAAGAATTATCACTTTATGTCCAGGGAACCGGTCTTAAGTTCGTGACACACCCATTTGAATCCCTCAAGGATTTCACCCTCATGTATAAGGGTATGCTACATACTAATGCTTGCAAATTTTTAAAATTTGTGTACCTGGGTTCCATTTTCCTAGCATACCACACACCTTAGCTTTCGTACTAGCCTGCGACTGCGGAACATCCTCATTATCCATCAAGCTCACCTCTCGGTCTTGATCGAGTCTTGGATTGTATGGGTCAATAGTCACAAGAGCACACAGGTTTGAGTTCAAGTACTCACTCATTTGTACTTGATTTCGCTCAAACCTAGGCTCTGATACCAACTTGTAACGCCCTATCAGGTTTTAACCTAAGATTCGCAGCGGAAATACAAACTTAAAAATTCTCTTTCATTATATTCATTCTAACATACTTAGAAATACATTAAATCACTCTTTTACATCAAATACATTAACGCATTCTGTAAATTTATAAAATTCTGACATACTTATATTAATTTACGTGACCACGCGCCCACACGTACCATCCATGACTTGACTCGATCTTCGACCGCTTACACTCCATGATGAGAATCCACAGCTCTGTACAACCTGTAGACACCACGTGCAATCACATCATTAGTAACCGGTGTCATCATACATAAGATTTAAACATGCGTAATTAGGTGTCAACATATCATGCTTTCGCTCATGTTAATCCATCCCTTCATCCATTCAAACCACCCGCATTGGATTTCGGTGTCTACCTTTAACTTCCATTACAAGTATATCTGCATCCGCATTTCATTCTCAATAGGAAAACGGTTAGCATCATTAGATTTCATTCATACGAACATATTTATGTATACGCATAACAAGTCTTATTCATTTGTGCATATAACTAAATTCCAAATCATGCATACATACCCCTTCTATCCATACAAGTACTTACAATTTACTTTCTACACAGTATTACTTACAAGTCCTAAATACACACGTCTATGTATGTAAATCGTATACACATAATTCTCCACATTTACGTGTTCTTAGTCATACTCTCCTATGAGTTCCAATTACTTACTTACAATCAAACTCATGCCTATGCGTATAACTACTTATTTCATCTTAATGAATAATATCATCATGTAACCTTCCTTCTTACCTATAATTAATAGGAACTATTTCTTAACCACTTTCGACTTATTTACCGTAAGCTTACCTTGTTACTTCCATCGTTTCATACTTTCTCACATGATTCACAATGGTCATTGTACTACATTACAATTTACATCTAAAGTGTAAGTCCGGGATTCACTTACCTTGCGCGTCCGTATTTGCGTTCGCTTACTTGGTTGAGTCTTCTTAGTCCGTTAGCCTTCAACGCTCCATCCACTTGACATGATTCCTATACACTCATGTCATTACATTCACATTCTTATTAGCATATATACTTATACATGTGAACAACCATATCAAATTCACATCTAATATACGACCTACATAAAGCATACTTAACATCATTAATCCATTCAAACAGGCATAAAACATACTCGACATCATCCCTACATAATCCTCACATGAACTATATCCATTTACCCACTACTTGCATACAATTTCACTTATTATTGTCTTTTAGACATTTCATCAAACACCTGGTGCGCGTATCATTTTCTAAGCATAATGTACAAGTGCTTTAAGCATGTTCTTCCTTATTTCATCTTATGAACCCTTACATTCAAGCAAAATCTCATAATCACAAATTCCACATCAAGTTTCTATCTAAGCCTATCATACTACACCCTATATATCACAAAATCACACTATAACATCTTCAAGTTCATCATGATCATCATCTTCACACTCATGCAATGGGTTTTATTCTAAATCACCCAATTACTTGAAATTACTCATAACATAAGTTCTACTTGGTGTTTCTAACACCTCTACATGCTTAATTTCATACAAATTCATGGAGTGATCATAACCCACTTTGAACAAGATCATCAAATCTAAATTTTAAGACATACCTTATGATCCCCTTGTGAAGGTGATCGTTAATTCATGTTCAGTTGTGAATTTGGACCTCATTCCACCCTTCAATTTGAAGATTTATCAAGAACAAGGGTTTGAACCCTTGTTCTTCTTCTTCCTGATCGTTCCACGCACACACCAAGTGTGTGTGTGTGTGTGTTTTCCTTTATTTAATAAATCATGTTTCCCTTTTTAACGGTTTTGGTCCCTTAAACTTCGTTTCAATTAATAATGAGACTTACACTCGTTATCTTGTTACTTATATACATGTCACCACTTGGTTAAATATTTCTTGTCAACTTTTATTTACGGTTCCGTTTTTACCCTAAACGGTATTTTACCCGGTTCCTTTATATTAACCGAGTTTAAATTATCAAACCCATTTTGGGGTGTTACAGCTTGGAAATGGATTGTTGCCGGAAAAGATGACCGAAGTACAGATTCTGACATAAGCACCGCCAAGAACAGACGACGGAAAGGACTGGGGTGATTCCCATCCGACCAGATCGGTTGTACACTGATGTGCTTACCGTTGTCTCAATACGTATCATGTCATCGCCGTTTAAACAAAAACTTAGAAACTTTACAAGGTTGAGAACGGGACAGGGACAACTCAATCGAATGGAAATCCGATCGGATAGTCATCCGATCGAACTGCCATCCGATCAGGTGACACCTGCCTCATGACCTTAGACATTTTAGAAACTTTGAATCCTTGATCGTCGAATGGCAATCCATCCGATCGAACTGCCATCCGATCTAAGTGACAATGTGTTTGGAGTCCTTCAACACTTGGAAACTTTTCAGAAACTTGAAACTTTGGAAACCTCCTCGATCGAGTGGCAATCCGATCGGATAGCCATCCGATCGAGACAACCTGACTGAGATTTGGTAACCTTTTTGGATCGACTGACCAGTCGATCAGATGACCATCCGATCGGATGGCCATCCGTCCCGCACTTACAACAGTCATCCCAATCGAATGGCAATCCGATCGGATAGCCATCCGATTGAACAACCATCCGATCAAGATGACTGATCCGACACTTGGTTTGAGTCTCGACACTTATCTGTTGTACTCTAAATCAGGCTAAATCTAAAGAGCTCCCTTTGATCCAATAACAGTTAAGCTGTTAAGAAATCACTGTGAGTATACTCGATCCCTTTTTGTTTAAAACTTTGGGATGCAACGTGTATTCTATTAAACTATGATACTTGAAACTTTTGGAAACTAAACTCTATCCTATGTGTATGTGAAACTTGTGATTCTTGATTCTAGACTCTTTGTGCTATGTGGACGTTTAATCCAGGGTGTGTAGTTCCACCTTAACAATAGTAGCGCTATAGGAGATGCACCTCCCCATTATTCTCGGGTGTATTGTTAGGAGGATTCTAGTTTTCCTTGAGACTTGGAAAAACACTAAAGCATCGGGATACTTGGGCTATCACTTGTTGGACTGCGAACACTAGCATAGCTGAAACTATTTTTGTATCATTTACACGATGGATACGAGTTGTTTTAATCTAGTATGCTATTACTAAAACTTGTATACTCGCCAGTGCATTTTTGTACTGAATTTATTTTAATACATGTTGCAGGCTAACAGGATGCTAGGAATCATGAAACAAGCTAGGATGGAACTTAGATACTCCACGTAGCTAAATCTAGAAACTAATGATTATGTTGGTTTTAGTTTGATACTATGTTTTGGTGATTGATGCTGTTTTTTTGACATTTGCATGAAATGAATCTAATTTATATTGAAACTATTTAGTGTTATGGATTCTCATGAGCAATCTGAACGCTTAGTGCTCGCACCCCGATGTTTCTGCCATCGGTTGGGGTGTGACACAAAGTTTTATTAAATAAAAATCAAATACGCAGATTTTCATAATTAACATTAAATGAACTTCAAAGTATCGAAACCTTAATTTTTGATATTATAACGGTTTATATAGCATATCAGGACATGTTAGATCATGCCCAACTCGTCATTTCCTGATTAGAGCTCGGTTCGCAGCCGAAGGTCAAACAGTTTAACTTCTTCTTTGACTTTCGATTCTGACCTGTTTGAGATAGTTTATGTAACATTTTCAAAATCTCAACCGTCTTACACTTTTGGATCGTTTTCGTATTTAATAAAATTTTATATTTTATTTGCGAAATACATAATCGTACGATCGAGCGAAACGGTATTCACGACATTTTCGAAACAAAATCCAAGTTACATATGCCTTTATACCATTCATATAGTTTAAATTACAAGTTAGAAGGGTTAAAAAAGGCAAATAAGTGAAAATACAAGTCCGTTGGCCAAATCTGCCAAAAAGTGAAAATTATTTATCAAAAAGCCTTACGGACCATAAGACCTAAGCCCATACGGTCCGTAAGGGGTGCCCAGAAGCTAAAAAAATGCTTGTTCACCAAGCATTGCCACCTATCATCAAATCTTGACACCTTGCACGAATCTTGCCACCTTCATTCTTGTTAGGACACTAATCAACATCAAAACACACTTAGCAACACCTCCTTAATCCAAGATCACTATAAATAGGTCCTTTGTTCATCCATTTTGTTCACACCATTCTTTCTTTCTTACTTACAAACTCTTAGAGCTTGCTTCTGCGTTTGAGGCCTTCATTCCTTAGTTCTAATCCTTCTTCTAAACACAAGTAAGTGTGTCTCATAGTCTATTTCATTTTCTTAGTTAGTTATGAGCCAAAAGTCAAGCAATTTGTTTTGACTTTCGGCTCCGGCCATTTCGGTCAAGTCAAAGTTCAAAATGAACTTTGCTACGTGATCATAATAATGAAGGTGTTAATCCCTCGCGATTATACCCTCTGGTCATCACGTATAGTAGGCTAAATGACGAGTCAAACTTTTACAAAATAAAAGTAAAAAAAGCATTTTACGACAAATGAATTTTCAAATACTAAAACTTAAAGTTTTGACACCAAATCAGTTTTATAACATAGTTAGACATGTTCTAACATGGCTAACTTCTCATTTCTAGTTTAGCGCTTATTCCTTAGTCGAAAGTCGAGCGGTTTGGCTTCTACTTTGACTTTCGAATCCGACCCGTTTGGTCAACCTTAGGATCCGACCAAGCCCATTTATATGACCATAGTAATATAGGGAATAACTCTCTGAAGTTATACCTTTTGATCATGTCGTTTGGTTAGTCAAATGGCGAGTCAACATTAAATACTTTTAAAATGTCAAAAATACCCTTTTTGCATAAAATAGCTTTAAACCTATACAAGCAATATTTTTGGCATCTAAACTGATTATACAACATTACTAAACTTGTTTTGACATATCGGACTCGTCATAGGACTCATTCGACCATCCGAACCCATATTTACGCATACGGCCCGTTAAAGTGACGCAAACCACTTTAACAAGTAGTAACGGGTCAAAAAACCTATAGACACTTTCCAAATCAGAATGTAAGGTTAATAAATCATTATACACGAGATCCTTTCCTCATTTTTTTAAAACCACATTCTAACAGTTGTTCCGTTTAAGCCACAATACACACTAACCTAATAATTATCCGAATTATTAAGAAACACTTGAATCACTTGAGCTTTGCATACATGTTTGAACAAGACATCTACACAAACCTGTGAGTACATAGTACCACTCTTTTACTTTTTCAAATGTTTTGGGGTTATTCATATGTGCCTTTTATTATTATTATTATTATTTTCAAGATTTCAAAAACAATATACATATATGGTTTATATATATACACAAAAATGATTTTCACTTCGTATGAAACTTGATGGTGCGTTGAACTCGACAATGGTACATTCATTAACTTTGATCAGGCCGACGGGTAGTAGGTTATAGCGCTATACAATTGATAGTCCCATTCTCACTTCCTAGGTATGTTTGGAAGTTCCTCTGAGAATGACCGAATCCGAGAAATCCAAATTGATACCCTTTCTAGGGATTATCCGTCAGCCTACACAAGCTTGAATGTACTCACCAACAACCCATATTTTAGTTTTATACTAGACTCGACAAGACAATTTGGTTTATACTCGACAAAACAATTTGGTTTTATACTCGACAATACAATTTGGTTTTATACTCGACAAGACAATTTGGTTTTATACTCGATAAGACAATTTGGTTTTATACTCAACAAGATAATGTTTTCAAGTTAAAGATATGTAAACCGTACGAAGTTTTCCGATTACTTGCACAATTTTACAAAACAAATAATTTTGTCAAGGTTCAATGCTACAAAGATTTACTTATAAAAATCAACTCGTGTAGTTGGTTAAACCTTTTTCAACACAAAACTTGCCATGAATTTGACCACAAAACCTATGTTACTCAACAACATTCATTGTTGACTTTATTTTCACATATGTTTCAGGTGTTGTTATGCGCAATGATTATTCAAGTATGCTACACGTAGGAATGAACTCGGGCCTTAGTCTTCTTTAATTTAAAATCAGTTACTTGAAATCTTTGTATTGAAAAACAATGTAATATAATGAAACTTTAGTACCATGTGTTATGAGCAATTTGTAATGTGACTCGCCGACGATTCCGCCGCGGGTTGCTTTTACGCAGTCAGGGTGTTACAGATTGGTATCAGATCCATGGTTATAGAGAATTAGGTTATTAGAAATGCTTTTGACCTAGACTATAACCTTCCTAGGACCCAAACGTAAGGTAACTCGCATCTAGATTTTTAGTACAACAAATGCACAAAACCCTCATCTATCCTTGGGTGATTACCAAAACAATACAAAGTCATTGATCATTCCTAAAAGTCATTTTTTTCCAAAACTTTTACAAGAAATCATCATCTATCCTTAGATTATTTGTTTTTAGGTTTTTAGGCTTTTAAGGCTTTGATGTTTTCAAAATCTCGTCAAAGTTTGGGTTTTATAATGTGAAAACGTGCAATCTGGAAGGGTGGATGCCTATAACCCGAGTTTTCTGTCTAAGGCTAGAGTGTTTGTACCAATCCACTTAATCGGACCATTCACTCTTACCTGGGAACTCTTTGGGTGAGTGTCCACTTATAGGCTAAAGCATGTCTTCCCAAAACATTATGAAAACCCATCTAACCTTGATTAATCAGTCGTTTTCAAAACATTACAACCCTTGTGTCATTGCTCCACCTTCGGTAATATGTTTTTATTCAAAACCTTTGGAACGAATTGGATTTTATCTCACAACTCTTTTTAATCCTATTATGTTCTCAAATACACTCTTTTGTTTACTCCTCTCTCATATTTACCAAATTTTTATCGTTTGGACGGAAATTTTAAAATTTTACTATTTACACACATTCTTTATTCAAATGATTCAATAACATATTTCCTATACAAATAACTATTTACCTGTTTTTCTCTATTCAAGTAATTCAATCAAAAATATTTTATCTTAAAAATATTTTTTTTCTAAAAATACAAGATTTTAAAATTTTCATAAACTATTAACTTGGTTTATATTTATCTCATTCAAAATTTTTATAAAAGCTCATCTTTCTAGCATTACTTATTTATCTCATATATGTATAAACCATGTTCTGTCTGGTCTACGCTTAATCTAATGAAACCGAACCTATTCCTAAGTAACAGATCAAGTCTAAGGAACTTACCTATGACCCGTATACATTCTAACGGATAACTAATTATGTTCATTCCGTACTATAGAACCCCCCCCCCCAGATAATCGGACTTGGTTCAGTAATACCTAGACTTGCGGCTTTTACTAAACTAAAATTGTTATCGGTTGGAAGCTAGCAAAATGTAAATCCTCTTAACTTATTTTATTTTTAAACTTGTAGTGTGGCAAATATGTCACTTGGAGCAGGTATTATATACATGAGCCCTGAGATCTGCTTATTGTCACACCCCAACCGATGGCGGAAACATCGGGATGAGACGAAATAGATTGCAAGAGACTTCATAACACTGTGTGACAATATAAACTTAATTCAAATTTCATTTCAATACTAAAATTGTGTACAAGAATCCAAATAAAAGAACGACATTGATTAGATAGATTAATCTAAGTGTGTTTCTAAGTCCACCTAAATCTTGTTTCTTAACTTAGCATCATCTCGACTATCGAACCTGCAACATATATTAAAATAGAGTTCAATGCAAAAGCAAAGAAGAGTATACAAGTTTGATACATAGCATAAAAATAGTTTTAAAATAGTCTAACTGCTCGTATCCAACATGAATCACAATATGCAAGTTATAGTACGTTGAAAGGGTGTCAAGTATATGTTCAAACCCAAGAATCCAATGCATTAAAATAGCATATCCAAATAGTTTAGCGGGAGGTAAAATAGTTTAACTTAACAATACCCCAAGTCTCGTGGGCGGTGCATTACTCCTATAGCGCTATAATTGTTAAGGTAGGCTTGTACGAAGTTAATGAGCATATAGACACAAAAAGTTTAACATCACATACGAGATTAACAAGCATCATATAGTTTCATGTTCAAATATGGATAGAGAATGATTCAAATAGTTTCAAAGCTTCGTGAGTTTAATATATAATACATGTTACACCCAAAGTGTTTAAAAGTAAAAATGGGTTCGAGTATACTCACAGTTTTGCGTATAGAAATGCTAAACCGCGAGCGAGATTGATGGAATCTTGAGATTACCAACTTTGCATATGAAAATTCCTTGAAATAGCGCGCGAGGAAAAGATTGGGAAAAGGATTCCGAGTGGATGAAACAGTTAGCCTAGATGATTTAGTACCATGCAACGATCATGTGAATGTTTATTGGTTAGATTGCAAGTTTGTAGAATCATATGAAAAGAATATTAGATTTTATTTTAAAACTATATTATTTATTTTTAATCTTATAAGTTAATTTAATAACTTTCTGTTTTTAGAATATAATAATACATAAACGAATTTATATAGGAAATACATAAACGAAAGTTTTGAACTATTGAAATTTTAAATTTGCCAAACATGTGATTAACTTTCATATGCACAGATACTATTAAAAAGAAATTAGATTTGTATTTCATTTAAATCACAGCTAATGGCCATCATATACAACTCCTTTCGGGAACCCACTGTGTATATGTGCAACTTCAAAAAAAAATACAGTTCTTAATTATGAAAGGAACAAACGAGTTAATCGAAAGAAAGAGGTTATACCGAAATCGCTAAAGAACCAGCGAGTTGTGGTGGTTGTTTCCGTTCCCCGGCGTGATTCATTTTCGAGCTTGGTTCCTGCAGGTTCTCCGAACTCCGACAAACGTCGCACTAGACTGACTTTAATCGCTTTTTATGATGGGTTTAGATTGTTGTTGTTTTTAGCCTTGTTGTCTCCTCCTCTAATAAACCAACCTAGATCGAGCACTGTTTGAATTGCTAGTTGCATTCATCCTTGTTTCTTGAAATGTAGAAAAAGAAAAACGGGACAGAAACATAACATGGATTTAAAAGAGAGAGTATACCGAAACAGTGGGCGAGAAAGAAAGGTTTTTCCGGCAGCTTCGAACTCCAGTCACTTGCAGGTTTCCGGTTACTGCGGCAAAAGCGTAGAAAGGACGAGTTCCGACGTCTTCGAGTCCGGCAAGGTTTCTAGTTAGCGAGAGATGGTGATGAACGGTTTCTTTCTTTCGTTAAGAGTAGACAAGGTTGAGTAATGTGTATGATTATCAATTGGCAGAAGGTGTTCGGTTTATGAGAAGGTGATATCGAAGGTCTCGTTAAGTATGGAAGGAACTATGATCGATTTGTATGTGAGCTAACAATATTCTAGGTTCATGACTTAGCTTTTAAAAAAATGGAAACGAGGAGACATCTATCTATATATATATATATATATATATAAATGAGATGTGATGTGGGCTAGGTGGCTTTTGAATTTGGCCATTTTTGCTGATGTGGCAACTAATTGTGTTGAGTTTAGGAGGGAAATCACATATGCCTTCTACAATCACGATTTCAATAAAAAAGAGGCGGGATCCGAATGCAGTTGGGTCGGGTCTATGAATTTGGATCTACTATAAATTAATTTTTTTATATGGCTTTACACACTTCAGAACACAAACACAATTAGGGTTTCTTACTGAATCTCTATGCGCTCATCCATCAATGTGTGAACCCGATTGTAGAACATGCTCCTTCTCCATGATACATCCTGTTCGTGTCTAAAGATCAAGGTACGCGTATCTTTTCGTTGTTTTTTTTAATTTCTTCTTCGTTGTTCCCTTGATTCTGATTACCTCCGGGCGATTATGAGGAAATCATCTTCCATAAATCGCAAAACTTGATTTCTGGTTCAATCTCAGGTTTGATCATCCAAGGTTCGTATCATAAATCACAAACTCACTTCTCTCAAACCCTAAATCCCAAAATCGCAAACCTGTTTCATCTGTTCCCATCGATTCATCATTGTATGCAATCGATTATGATAAAACAAGAAACAAAGTAACAACATTAGGGTTTGAATTGATACCAAATCAATAGTTTCATCATCTTTCCAGTTGGTTAATTCACTGGTTTTTATTCATTTATTATAGTTATTGACATAAATTTGTATGCAGTTCTCAAATCTTGGCTCACTTGAATCACATGGATTTGCTAGGAACAGATTCTGGACCATAGACAATAAACCATCTCCAGATACATTCAAGGTCACCAATGGGGTTTTTGTTGATTTGTTACTAAAGCCGACCGAAGAAGATTTGAAGATATGGCCTCACAGGTATATTCAAGCTTGATTATCTTGACAAATTGCAGAACATGACACTGTGAAATTAGTGAATATAACATTCATATTCAATAATATTGTAAGTGTTAACCGTTTATTTTGTTTGCATTTTTTTATTATTCGTCAAATTAATTCTTAATTCGAGTTCGTAAGTGATTTATGGATGAGTCTGAGTATGGTCCAAACTAATATTCCAGTGTTGATTTTTTTTATTGTTGATTTTTGTTGATGTCTTGATTGTGTTATCATGTTACTGATATTTTTATTTACAGTCTTTTAGTTTGTTGTTGATGATGATTTACAGTGTTTTGATATTTTTTCATCCGGTATAATGTTTTGTTTTCGGAATATTGATTGTGTTTCTAAAAATAAATAGTTTTTAAATTTTTTTGAAACCGTTCCTTTTTATTTTTGGTTTTTGAAGTTTCTCCCATGACTACATTAAGTTTTAAAGCTTATTGAGGAATATTGATATTGATTGTGTTTTTTAATTTTCAGATATGGATCACATTAACAACAGTCCTTCATTTTTAAAGCTTATTGAGGAAGATGACCCAATATTTTTGGTACATTTATTGGTTTTCTAATTACTAATCATATTTTAAGTAATTATGGATCACATTGACTGATTATTTCAAAATTTGAATTTTTGAAATAGATAGCAATTATGGATACTTATCAAAGTTGTCTAAATTGTAACGTATTTCCAAATTTATCAAGATAGCTTATATTAAAGTTTTAGTTGCTTCAAAATTTTGTGTTAGTTTCCATAATTTTCGACAATCACATTATTTTTCAAGTTTCTCAGAATTTGGAAAGCTATATAGCATTTGTTTTAAACCTAAATGACCTCTCTGTATGTCAAACTAGGTTCGGTTGTTGACGCACAAGCCTATTAAACACACAATTATTGAAAACAAACAATCACATTATTTCCAGCCATTTAAAGAATATCATAGATGTTTAAGAAATATAATTTTTTTTATTTTAAGCCTATTTTTTGTTTTGTTTGTTATAGGTATGTTATATATTTATGAGTATGCCACATGGTTCAAGTTCTCTTGAGTCCTCAGTAAGCTTTTTAAATTTTTATTTTTACTTCAAGATATTAAGATATTCTTATTAACTATGCTGGATTTTTTTTCTCTTTCTTGAGGAGTTGTGAATTAGTTCGTTTTTCAAGTACTTTGCTTCTGAAGGTAAAATCTACAGAGAAAATTACGAGAATCAGATAAACTAACCGACTTTATCTTTTTTTTTATTCATTTATTTCTATTGAAATATGTATAGAAATACAATACTTTATATCATTTTACTATTAGTAATGACACATATTTTTACAGATTGCAATAGAAGTTTAGGATGCAAGTGCACATGTTGATTTTTTTTATTGTTGATATTTTGTTGATGTCTTGATTGTGTTATCATGTTAATGATATTTTTATTTACAGTCTTTTAGTTTGTTGTTGATGATGATTTACAGTGTTTTGATATTTTTTCATCCGGTATAATGTTTTGTTTTCGGAATATTGATTATGTTTCTAAAAATAAATAGTTTTTAAATTTTTTTGAAACTGTTCCTTTTTATTTTTGGTTTTTGAAGTTTCTTCCATGACGACATTAAGTTTTAAAGCTTATTGAGGAATATTGATATTGATTGTGTTTTTTAATTTTCAGATATGGATCACATTAACAACAGTCCTTCATTTTTAAAGCTTATTGAGGAAGATGACCCAATATTTTTGGTACGTTTATTGGTTTTCTAATTACTAATCATATTTTAAGTAATTATGGATTACATTGACTGATTATTTCGAAATTTGAATTTTTGAATAGATAGCAATTATGGATACTTATCAAAGTTGTCTAAATTGTAAGGTATTTCCAAATTTATCAAGATAACTTATATTAAAGTTTTAATTGCTTCCAAATTTTGTGTTAGTTTCCATAATTTTCGAAAATCACATTATTTTTCAAGTTTCTCAGAATTTGGAAAGCTATATAGCATTTGTTTTAAACCTAAATTATCTCTCTGTATGTCAAACTAGGTTCGGTTGTTGACGCACAAGCCTATTAAACACACAATTATTGAAAACAAACAATCACATTATTTCCAGCCATTTAAGAATTTCATAGATGTTTAAAAAATGTATTTTTTTTATTTTATGCCTATTTGTTGTTTTGTTGGTTATAAGTATGTTATATATTTACGAGTATGTCACATGGTTCAAGTTCTCTTGAGTCCTCAGTAAACTTTTTAAATTTTTATTTTTACTTAAAGATATTAAGATATTCTTATTAACTATGCTGGATTTTTTTCTCTTTCTTTAGGAGTTGTGAATTAGTTCGTTTTTCAAGTACTTTGCTTCTGAAGGTAAACTCTACGGAGAAAATTACGAGAATTAGATAAAGTAACCGACTTTGTCTTTTTTATTTCATTTATTTCTATTGAAATAAATTAAAGGGGAAATTTTATAGGGTAGCAGCCAGGCCCGCTATGCTATATGGAACAGATTGTTGGGCTATCAAGAAGACACAAGCGCGCAAGATAGAGGTAGCAGAGATGAGGATGCTGAGGTGGATGTGTGGACACACGAGGTTAGATCGGATAAAAAATGAGGTTTTTAGAGAAAGATTAGGAGTGGCTAGTATATCGGAGAAGATTAAGGAGGGGAGATTGAGATGGTTTGGGCATGTGAAGCGGAGGGAAACGACGGCACCAGTTAGAGTAGTGGAAACTCTTACTGTCGAAGGGAGGAGAGGGAGAGACAGACCCAAACTGACATGGGATGAGCAGATTAGGCATGATTTAGTAGAGTTGCATCTCTCTGAGGACATGGTCCAAGATAGGACTTCGTGGAGGCGTAGGATTAGGGTTAAGGACTTCTAGAAGATATTGCAGTAAGGTCTTAGGTGTATTTTAAGGAGATAGGTTTTTCTTACTCTTTAAGGGACTTTTCCGCTGATTGCCTTCTTGTGTTTATGCCCAAATGATGTTGTATGCATGCTATTACACATGATTTACATTATATTGTGCCACTCGGATCAATTTCTTGGTACGAGGGACTTCTTATTTCTATATGCTTTGATGTGGTGTGTTGGTTTGTTGTTCGTTTTCGAGCCGAGGGTCTCTCCGGAAGCAGCCTCTCTATCCCTATGGGTAGAGGCAAGGTCTGCCTACATCTCACCCTCCCCAGACCCTATAAGTAGCTTTGCTATTTGTGGGATTTACTGGGTATGGTTGTTGTTGTTGTTGTATTTCTATTGAAATATGTATAGAAATACAATACTTAATATCATTTTACTATTAGTAATGACACATATTTTTACATATTGCAATAGAAGTTTAGGATGCAAGTGCACATGTTGATTTTTTTATTGTTGATATTTTGTTGATGTCTTGATTGAGTTATCACGTTACTGATATTTTTATTTACAGTCTTTTAGTTTGTTGTTGATGATGATTTACAGTGTTTTGATATTTTTTTCATCCGGTATAATGTTTTGTTTTCGGAATATTGATTGTATTTCTAAAAATAACTAGTTTTTAAATTTTTTTGAAACCGTTCCTTTTTATTTTTGGTTTTTGAAGTTTCTTCCATGACTACATTAAGTTTTAAAGCTTATTGAGGAATATTCATATTGATTGTGTTTTTTAATTTTCAGATATGGATCACATTAACAACAGTCCTTCATTTTTAAAGCTTATTGAGGAAGATGACCCAATATTTTTGGTACATTTATTGGTTTTCTAATTACTAATCATATTTTAAGTAATTATGGATCACATTGACTGATTATTTCAAAATTTGAATTTTTGAAATAGATAGCAATTATGGATACTTATCAAAGTTGTCTAAATTGTAACGTATTTCCAAATTTATCAAGATAACTTATATTAAAGTTTTAGTTGCTTCCAAATTTTGTGTTAGTTTCCATAATTTTCGACAATCACATTATTTTTCAAGTTTCTCAGAATTTGGAAAGCTATATAGCATTTGTTTTAAACCTAAATGACCTCTCTGTATGTCAAACTAGGTTCGTTTGTTGACGCACAAGCCTATTAAACACACAATTATTGAAAACAAACGATCACATTATTTCCAGCCATTTAAAGAATTTCATAGATGTTTAAGAAATGTAATTTTTTTTATTTTAAGCCTTTTTTTGTTTTGTTTGTTATAGGTATGTTATATATTTACGAGTATGCCACATGGTTCAAGTTCTCTTGAGTCCTCAGTAAGCTTTTTAAATTTTTATTTTTACTTCAAGATATTAAGATATTCTTATTAACTATGCTGGATTTTTTTTCTCTTTCTTGAGGAGTTGTGAATTAGTTCGCTTTTCAAGTACTTTGCTTCTGAAGGTAAAATCTACAGAGAAAATTACGAGAATTAGATAAACTAACCGACTTTATCTTTTTTTATTTCATTTATTTCTATTGAAATATGTATAGAAATACAATACTTTATATCATTTTACTATTAGTAATGAGACATATTTTTACAGATTGCAATAGAAGTTTAGGATGCAAGTGCACATGTTGATTTTTTTATTGTTGATATTTTGTTGATGTCTTGATTGTGTTATCATGTTACTGATATTTTTATTTGCAGTCTTTTAGTTTGTTGTTGATGATGATTTACAGTGTTTTGATATTTTTTCATCCAGTGTAATGTTTTGTTTTCAGAATATTGATTGTGTTTCTAAAAATAAATAGTTTTTAATTTTTTTGAATCCGTTCCTCTTTATTTTTGGTTTTTGAAGTTTCTCCCATGACTACATTAAGTTTTAAAGCTTATTGAGGAATATTGATATTGATTGTGTTTTTTAATTTTCAGATATGGATCACATTAACAACAATCCTTCATTTTTAAAGCTTATTGAGGAATATGACCCAATATTTTTGGTACGTTTATTGGTTTTCTAGTTACTAATCATATTTTAAGTAATAATGGATCACATTGACTGATTATTTCAAAATTTGAATTTTTGAAATAGACAGCATTTATGGATACTTATCAAAGTTGTCTAAATTGTAACGTATTTCCAAATTTATCAAGATAACTTATATTAAAGTTTTAATTGCTTCCAAATTTTGTGTTAGTTTCCATAATTTTCGACACTATCCGAAGCGGATAATTGTTGTTCTTCGAAGATGCTGGAGAATGAACTTACGCGTAATTTGGATGCTGGTTATGATGTGGATTTATGTTCATCTCAGTCTTCAATTAACCGCGTAAGGGTGATTGTGAGAACAATGAAGGTTTGAATGTGAAGGTGGGTCTTTTGAATCCAAAGCTGGAAAAGTAGTCTCAGAATCTAATAGTCATCTCAGTGTCTTCAAACAACTTTTCAATGTTTTTTTTTTCGTTCAATCATATTCAGAACATTTGTGTCAGTACTTGATGTTGCTTTTTACTCAATGTTAGTTGCGATTTATCTTGATTTTCGTTTATTATCGTTATATCAATAAGAGATGCTATTATTAATTAGCATTTGTATTTTTTTTGTACGTCAAGTTATATTTATTATACGTCGTTTTTTTATTACATTAGCATTAAAAACTTTTATTTTTATTACATTGAAATTCAATACTTTAATGCGTTGACGTCATGTTAGTTTGTTACCCAACATCGATGTTGTTTTATTTTTATTATGGTTTTGCATTGTTATATCAATAGCATGAAGTTATTGTTAATCACTTTATTGTGGTTTGTGATCTATATATCCATAGAAGATGATAGTATTTATCAGGCTTTGCATTTTTTGTATGTAATTATGTTTATAGTTATTGTAGTTCTTGATATTGAATAAAAATAAAGACTTATTATTAATTATTCTTTGCATATTTTAAATTTTATGTACAAATGTTTTTAATTGTGTTATTTATTTATTCATAGAATATATATATATATATATATTATTATAGATAACTATTAACAATGTACAATCCAAATATAACGTTATAAACCTAACATTATAATAACATTCTTAGTATATAAATTATTTTAGTCAACATTTTTTGGGTTTTTTTAATAAATAATTAAATCACCAGTGAGTGTATACTTACAGATAGTATTATATGTATTAATTTTTAACAATTCTTTAAATTTATACAAGAATGTGCTTATCATATGTGAATCCCAACCGGTTTACTAAAATTAATTTAAATTTCCCTTCATAAAAGAACATTCCGTTTATAATATCATTTTATATAAATTACAACATACATCTCCATTACATATCAACTTTCAACCTATTCTTTGGTTCCTTCATCAGGTACTATGCAAAATTCTTAAGTAATACACAATCTCTTTTTCATGTATCAATACAAACTAATATCATTTATGTTTTATTATACGTTTCCATTTTACTAGGTGTTTCGTATAATGGATCAAATTCCGTTTGATGTTGTGATCATGGAAATTTTTGTTAGGCTCCCTCACAAATCACTATGTCAGTTTAGAAGTGTATGTAAAAAATGGTATGAAGATCTTTCAAGTTTTGAATTTTTACAGAGGCATACGAATCGCGTTAGTAATACAGTGGTAAGATGTTAATGTCGTTAGATAATTTTAATGATTACAAAATTAATATTTCTTTATACAGCGTTCATATTAATTGTCAAATTCTTTCTCATATCTGTTACAGGATGAACTATTGGAACAAGGCATGTTTCCAGATCCGTTTGACATTTGAGAACCTGCATGGGCGTTCATTTTCTTCATCTATTTTGTATTTTGCTATGATTGACTGTTTTTTAAGTTTACGAATAATAAATCAATTATCAATCTTCTTATTTGTTTCCTTTAATCAAGCACACTGTTGACCGTTTTTATTCATTCTTCTTTATTATTTATTATTTGTATTTATTATTATGAATATTATCAATTATCAATCATATCAAATGAAATAGATTTATGTTCAGTTTATCTAATTATGGATTGAATATTGTCATTCAAATTTATATAATCGGTTACATATGATGCTTAAAATAAAATATTCTCATTAATTATAAATATTTCAAAATTCAAATTTCGTGTCACTATTTTTATAAAAGAATTATATAATCTTTTACATCTCATGCTAAAAATAGAGTATCCTAATTACTTATAAATTATTGTAAAATGAAATAGATGTATGACCGCTTTATCTAATTATGGAGTCAACATTTTAATTAAATTTTATATAATCCTTGACATCTCATGCATAAAATAAAATATCTTCATTAATTATAAATATTTACCTTCAAATGGAATTATAAATAAAGCATTTGTTAGTGGGTCAGATTAGATGTGTTTACACAAGAGGTTATTATCTCCAACTCGGAATTTCGGTTTGCTTTTGTATCTATTATTGTGGTATTTTTGTTTAAATTGTCATTCATCTTTATACGATTCGTTATTTCTCTGTTATATGTTTGTAGATCATTAATGTTTCTTGGTTGCTTGCTTCACAACTTCATATACATAAATCATATCATTAATTGTTTCATATGATTTTTTTTAGGATGGAACCTCTTGAGTTTGAAATGTTTGCTCATGAAATTCTATCAAGGCTACCAAGTAAATGTGTTGGACGATTTAAATCAGTTTGCAAGCAATGGCGTTATGAATTGTCTTCACCTATGTTTTCTATTATTCACTCTCGCCGTATGTCTAATTGTGAACATTGTAAGCTAATCACGTTGAGTATGTCATCGATTTATATTGACAACTTGATTGGAGGAAAGGTAGACATTTCTGAAAGGAAGTTTATTTCCTTCCCCGTTGATACCCCTATTTCCAATCTAACAATTCTTGCTTCTCAATATGGTCTTTTACTGATGTGCATCCAAGGTCCTTCAGACCAACTGATTCTGTGGAATCCAACCACCAATAAATTTTTGAATTTGTGTCATAATAAACCTAAAAGTTATTTCGATATCAAGGCAGATGCAGTTGGGATTTATCTAGACTCATTTAACGATGTTAAAATATTACATCTCCAATGTCGTATGGATGATGTGGTACCTCGTGTGTATTCTCGGAACACACATCAACGGAAAACTTTAACTTTTTTCAAAGGACCAGATTACGCTTCAAGGTTATATTTGTGGTCTCCCGGCACTTTATGCAAAAATGTTTTATATTTTGCATCTCCACACTATTGGGCGCTTGCTAAAAGTTATATGATTGCTTTTGATGTGGTTTATGAAACTTTCTCAAAGGTTTCAATACCACAATGTACTCATGTTGTTGCTCGCCAAAGCAGGTTTTTCAAAATCCGCAACACACTTCATATGTTTGTTGTCGTAAAGACCCATGCTATAAATGTGAAGCTATTTAAATTTCAAGATCAAGGATGGTCAGAAGTGTCTTCTTTTACAAAGCTAAAATCAATTTCATTTGAGTCATGGCTTAAGAAGTTAGTTGAGAAAGGAGGAGAAACTTGGTCTTTTATGTCCGACTGGGGTAGTATGATTGAAATAAAAATTGGCAACAAAGATTTTCAATACTTATGTGACACTTCGGGTTTTCCCCGGACAATCTTTCGATGTAACATGTGTGTACATAGATTCTATTAAAATGAAAATTTGAACTATTGTGTTACATGCTATGTGTATTCATGTATATGTGTATATAGATATAAATGTGTATGTATTATATATATATATATATATACATAGATATAAGAGAGTGTGTGTGTATGTGAGATGAACCGGAACCCGAAACCACAATCAACCCGAGACCACAAACCCGACTCGAGCCCACGGTTGCTAGTGAACAGTAACAATGGGCCGTTTGGGCCTTGTGACCGAGAAACCCAACCCGGAATCACCCTAACCCACTCGCAACCTTATATAAACCAACCCTCCCCTCCCTTAAACCATTTTACAACACTCCTCTCACACCCTCCTCTCTCACACTAGAACCCTAAAAACCCAAAGCATCAACCACCATTTTCTTCCTTGTTCCTTCGGATTCAACCCGACAACAAAGCTTGCGGATTCAAGATCGGAGTCCCACTCGAAAGATCATCTTCATACCCTTCCTTAACCGGTTAGTGTGTATGCGTGTTAATTTGTTAGAGGTTTCATGCTTTCTTGTAATGTTCTTGTTTAGCCGAGAATGAAACCCTTGCCTTGATGAAATGTTGTCTTAGTTGTTACTTTGATCAAATATTGTCACTCCTTAGTTATAGATAGAAACATTTAGCCAAGACTTTGAATATTATGGGTTGAGTGTTCATGTTTCATATGTGCTAGAAATAGAATCCAAGCATGATACTTAGATTTGGTTGCTTTAACACTTTTCTGATGCTTTCGGTTTATGGTGATGTATGAATCCTAGAATGCATGTTATGGGTGGGTTGTGAGGGTCAAAACCTGATGAACCGGATGAATATTATGATGAACAGTTTAAATGTCACAAAAATATTTTGAATATGCTTGTTTTGATCCATTTTGCTTTGTAATTAGACAACAAAACATGTTTTTGCATTCTGATTGGTCAGTACAAAATTACATGAAAATGCAAGGTCATTGGATCGTACAAAGGACAGGTTCTAGAAGGCTTCAGGTGCACGTAGCTGAGGTTGCGAGTCGGGACCTTCGGTTGCGACTCGTAACCAACGCATGATGAACCGAGACCGCAGTTGCGACTCGCAAGCAGCACGTGATGAGCCGTAACCAAGGTTGCGAGTCGGAAACCCTGGTTGCGACTCGTAACCAATGCATGGTGAGCCGTAACCGAGGTTGCGAGTCAGAATCCCTTGGTTGCGACTCGCAATCGCCTTTGTCGCGACTGGGCTATTATTGGGCCAAATGACTTGTTGTGCTATCTGTTAACTGGACTGCTATGTAACTGTTTGCTGTGTAGATATTAGGGTTGGCCCAATAATCCCACTGTTTGTATGTTGGACTTTCTGTTGACTGGGCTGCATGTATACCTGCTACTGTGGTTGTTTGCATTTATGCTAAGTGTGTTTATACGTGTTTACTTGTACCCAACTTGACCCATACTTGGTAACCATGCTAGGACGTGGTGACCAACATACTTAACCAAGTAACGTATCTACCGAGCAACCCAAGGTGAGTTCACAACTTAAAAGCATGCGTCCCGGTGGTTTGGGACACGAGACTAAAACAACCCTATCCCCTTGTAAAGGGGATACCATTTACATTCCTTCCCTAGTTATTGGGAACAAACTTACTTTTCCTTCCCTTGTCATTGGGAAATCTTTTAGTTAATTACTGTTTATACGGAATGCAACCAACGGCACTAAACGCAACTCTATCACTCAACTCCCTACTACATAATACCGATTAGTCGCCGGGGCCAGGCGAACGGGTTATTAGTTGATAGCGCTATTTAGGTTTTACCAACCTCACACCGTGCCATGGTATGGGATCGGTCGTGAACTAATGTACTCAGGCATCCGTCAATGATGATAGAACATTGACATCGGGGCATCCTGCGGAAACGCAAACGGTTACCTAGTGTTCGGTATTGGAAAAACAGTTTAGTCGCTAACTTTATGGGTAGCTCCCCATGGCATGTATAAACGGATAAATTAACTGGTGAAACAAGTTTTTGGTAATTAAAACTGGACAACTAGTGAACTCACTCAGCATTATTGTTGACCCCTTACTGCATGCTTTGCAGGTGGCCAGTGACTGGAGCAGCTGCTTGGGATGTGTAGTGGTCGTCTGCCCGTGTATTGGGCATTTATCATGACTTACCCTATGAACGTTGTTTAAAACTGTTTATTTATGCTTCCGCTACTTATTACTGTTTGAACTTGAAACCTTAAACTCTGAACTTGATATTTGCTACTCTTATGGTTAGTAAGTATTACTTTTTATTATCAGTTTAATCATTCAGTATGATTGGTGGCTGGATCCTGGTCAGTCACGCCCTCAAAGCGGGTGTCATCCGCGGGTGGATTTTAGGGGTGTGACAGATTGGTATCAGAGCCATTGGTTATAGTGAACTTGGTTTTAAAAAGGGGAAAAAAATCTTTTTGAGAAAAACCAGACTATAACCCGTGACTCGTGACGACACTACACTCCAAGTGCAAGGCTCGACTTATCTGACCTCATAGCTCGGACCCATATTTACTCGCTTAATTGTCTTATGCTTTCTGCTTTACTATACATACTAGTCTGCCTGATTAGATAGATGCGTCTCCTCTCTTCTATCGTATTCTCGCTATGTTACGACACCACACTCATACTATGTTTTCTGGTTATGAAGACAATGAGTGGACGCGGACGGGGGAACGTCAACATGACTCAGGCTCAGTTCACTAACCTGCTCAACACAGTGGCTGCAGCTTTCGCAGCTCACCCTATAGGTCAGCCTGCACCTGTGCAACCACGTGTCTATACCTTCAAGACCTTCATGGATTGCAAGCCTCTTCCGTTCAGTGGCACTGAGGGTGCCATAGGTCTTCTACACTGGATCGAGAAGGTCGAAGCTGTCTTCGCTGTCTGCGAGTGTCCCCCTGCTAATTGGGTGAAGTTTGCTACTGGTACTCTCCAGGGAAGCGCACTTTCATGGTGGAAGGCGCAAATTCAAATGCTTGGTTTGGAGACTGCTAACGCTACTGCATGGGAAGATTTCAAGGATATGATCAAGGAAGAGTACTGTCACAGGGATGACATCCACAAACTCGAGGACGAGTACTATGAACTCAAGATGGTTGGGTCAGAGATCGAGACCTACACCAAGCTGTCCAACGACTATGCTGCTCTCTGCCCAAACATGTCCCGACCCATGTACCGAAGGATCGAATTGTACATCAAGGGCTTAGTCCCAGAAATCAGGAGCCACGTAACCTCGGCCAACCTCCCTACCATACAGCCTGTGGTTCGTCTTGCCCACAAACTCACCAACCAGGCTGTGGAGGAGGGCAGGTTGCCCAAAAGGATCAGTGCTGCGGAGGGAACTTC
Organism: Helianthus annuus; assembly: GCF_002127325.2. Classification (NCBI taxonomy): domain Eukaryota; kingdom Viridiplantae; phylum Streptophyta; class Magnoliopsida; order Asterales; family Asteraceae; genus Helianthus; species Helianthus annuus. The sequence continues at coordinate 87,335,898 of NC_035439.2, read as the reverse complement.
TAGTGACGGTAAACGAAAGTGGGATGGAAATCAGGGCAAAGATGCTAACTCTACTCAGGCCCCAGCCCAGCAAAGGAAAACTGACAACAACAAAGGCACTCAGCAACAGGGTGGCTACCGGGGAAGCTACCCTAAGTGCAACAAGTGTAACAGGCACCACAATGGGGCATGTAACAAGGGTCAGTGTCAGAGATGCCACAAGGTGGGGCACGAAGCCAAGGATTGTAGAAGTCAGTTCCTAGTAAGGCAGAATCAGCAACAACCCCAACAGCAACAGCAGCAGGGAAACAACCAAGCATGTTTTAAATGCGGGGCAACAGGGCACATGCGAAAGGATTGCCCTGAACTGAATCAGAATCGCAACAACAATCAGGGAGCTGGGAACAATGAGCAAAACAACAATGCTGGGAATGGTGCAAGGGGCAGAGCTTTCGTGATTGGAGCTGGTGAAGCAAGGAACGATCCCAACGTCGTGGCGGGTAAGTTCCTACTTGACGATCGTTATGTTTCTGTGTTATTTGATTCCGGTGCCGATGCCAGTTATGTATCCCTTCGCATTAGTAAGAAACTTAAGCACCTGCCTGCATTATTAAGTTCTAAGCACATCGTCGAGATAGCTAATGGTAGGAACATCGAGGCCACGCACATGATCCACGACTGCACACTAGAATTGTCTGGCCACACGTTTAGTATCGATCTTTTCCCTGTCAAACTTGGAAGCTTCGACGTCGTCATTGGTATGGATTGGTTATCCAAACATCGCGCTGAGATCCTCTGTCAAGAGAAAGCAGTCCGTATACCTCGTCGTTCTGGTCAACCCCTCATCGTTCAAGGCAACAGAGGTGGAGAAGTCACAGGCATTATCTCGCTTTTAAAAGCCCAGAAGTGTTTGCAAAAAGGGCACACCGCTATCCTAGCACTTGTCACCGACACCCACGATAAGGAAAAGAGGATTGAAGATTTTCCTGTAGTACGAGACTATCCCGAGGTATTTCCTGAGGAATTACCTGGACTCCCTCCCCACCGTCAGGTCGAATTCCAAATCGAGCTAGCTCCCGGAGCAGCACCCATAGCTCGTGCACCGTACCGTTTAGCCCCTGCAGAACTGAAGGAACTCTCCACGCAACTACAGGAACTTTTGGATAAAGGATTTATCCGTCCTAGTTCATCACCCTGGGGAGCACCAGTACTCTTTGTCAAGAAGAAGGATGGCACATTCCGAATGTGCATTGACTATCGTGAGTTGAACAAGGTTACCATCAAGAATCGTTACCCTCTCCCGCGCATCGACGATTTGTTTGATCAACTGCAAGGATCGAGTTACTATTCTAAGATTGACCTGCGATCAGGCTATCATCAGCTGAGAGTTCGTAATGAAGACATCTCCAAGACTGCGTTCAGGACTCGTTATGGTCACTATGAATTCCTCGTTATGCCTTTTGGAATGACTAACGCACCTGCAGTGTTCATGGATCTTATGAACCGCGTATGTAAGCCTTACCTCGACAAATTCGTGATTGTGTTTATCGACGACATCCTGATTTATTCGAAAAGTCAAGAGGAGCATGAACAACACCTACGCCTTATTTTGGAACTCCTTCGCAACGAGCAGCTGTACGCCAAATTCTCTAAATGTGACTTCTGGCTTCGAGAAGTCCATTTCCTCGGCCATGTAGTTAACAAGAACGGAATTCATGTTGACCCAGCTAAGATCGAATCGATAAAGAACTGGCCTACGCCTAAGACTCCCACTGAAGTTCGCCAATTCTTGGGTTTGGCAGGCTACTACCGCAGATTCATTCAGGGATTCTCAAAGATTGCACAACCCCTCACTATACTCACTCAGAAAGGCATCGCCTACAAGTGGAAGGAAGCACAGGAATCTGCTTTTCAGAGGCTTAAGGATAACCTCTGTAGCGCTCCTATTCTCTCGTTGCCGGAAGGTACTGACGACTTTGTGGTTTACTGCGATGCGTCTATTCATGGGCTCGGTTGCGTGTTAATGCAACGCGAGAAAGTTATTGCCTACGCCTCACGACAACTCAAGACGCATGAAAGAAACTACACTACGCACGATTTGGAACTGGGAGCAGTGATCTTTGCTCTGAAGATATGGAGACATTACCTATACGGTACCAAGTGCACTATCTACACCGATCACAGGAGCCTCGAGCATATCTTTAGGCAAAAGGAATTGAACATGCGACAACGTCGATGGGTCGAACTCTTGAATGACTACGAATGCGCCATCAAGTACCATCCGGGCAAGGCCAATGTCGTGGCAGACGCCCTCAGCCGAAAGGACACCATACCAAAGCGCGTGCGAGCATTGCAACTTACCATCCAGTCTGACCTCCCTACCCAGATCCGAAATGCTCAAGTTGAAGCATTGAAACCGGAAAACATCAGGGCTGAGTCTCTGCGAGGGTCGAGGCAGCGGCTAGAACAGAAAGAAGATGGTGCTTACTATGTAACAGGGCGCATCTGGGTTCCACTCTTTGGAGGTTTACGTGAACTCGTGATGGACGAAGCCCACAAGTCCCGCTACTCAGTACATCCTGGTTCGGACAAGATGTACCACGACTTGAAGACTACATATTGGTGGCCTGGTATGAAGGCCCACATAGCAACATACGTCAGCAAATGTTTGACTTGCGCAAGAGTCAAGACAGAATACCAGAAGCCAGCGGGTCTACTCCAACAACCAAAAATCCCGAAATGGAAATGGGAGCAAATTTCCATGGATTTTGTTACAGGGTTACCTAGGTCTCAACGCGGAAATGATACTGTTTGGGTAATAGTGGATCGATTGACTAAGTCCGCACACTTTCTGGCTATTAAGGAAACAGACAAGTTTTCTACCTTGGCGGAGATTTACTTAAAGGAAGTAGTTTCGAGGCACGGAGTGCCAACCTCAATTATTTCCGACCGAGACGCTCGATTTACTTCGGAATTGTGGCAAGCTATGCACAAATCCTTTGGCTCACGATTGGATATGAGCACCGCTTATCACCCGCAAACGGATGGACAGTCTGAACGCACCATCCAAACCCTAGAAGACATGCTTAGAGCGTGCGTGATCGATTTTGGCAAGAACTGGGAGAAGCATCTACCGCTAGTAGAGTTCTCCTACAACAACAGCTACCATACTAGTATTCAGGCAGCACCTTTTGAGGCATTGTACGGTCGTAAATGCCGGTCACCTCTCTGCTGGGCGGAAATCGGTGATAGTCAAATCACGGGCCCAGAGATGGTGGTAGACACAACGGAAAAGATTGCCCAGATCAGACAACGCATGGCGGCAGCTCGTGACCGTCAGAAGAGCTACGCTGATAAGCGTAGGAAACCATTGGAATTCCAGGTCGGTGACCGGGTTCTACTTAAAGTCTCACCCTGGAAGGGTGTGGTTCGCTTTGGTAAACGGGGCAAGCTTAATCCACGATACATTGGACCATTCGAAATTACCGAGAAGATCGGTAAGGTTGCTTATAGATTGAACCTGCCTGAAGAACTGAGTGCGGTACACAACGTTTTTCACGTATCCAACCTGAAGAAGTGTTTGTCGGATGAAACACTTGTGATTCCTTTTAAGGAACTGACTATTGATGAACAGCTACACTTTACTGAGGAACCGATTGAGATCACGGATCGAGAGATCAAAATCCTCAAACGTAGCCAGATACCTCTTGTACGAGTCCGTTGGAACTCGCGACGTGGCCCAGAGTATACCTGGGAGCGGGAAGACCAGATGAAGCACAAGTATCCCCAGCTGTTCCCTAACGAAAATCCCAGCACTGAAGCTACGAACGAATTTCGGGACGAAATTCCAAACTAACGGGGGGATGATGTGACACCCCGTTGAAACGCTTTTACTCACACTAGCTTGATAGTGGCTGCCTTAACTTTCGGGACGAAAGTTCTTAAAACTTGGGGATAATGTGACACTTCGGGTTTTCCCCGGACAATCTTTCGATGTAACATGTGTGTACATAGATTCTATTAAAATGAAAATTTGAACTATTGTGTTACATGCTATGTGTATTCATGTATATGTGTATATAGATATAAATGTGTATGTATTATATATATATATACATAGATATAAGAGAGTGTGTGTGTATGTGAGATGAACCGGAACCCGAAACCACAATCAACCCGAGACCACAAACCCGACTCGAGCCCACGGTTGCTAGTGAACAGTAACAATGGGCCGTTTGGGCCTTGTGACCGAGAAACCCAACCCGGAATCACCCTAACCCACTCGCAACCTTATATAAACCAACCCTCCCCTCCCTTAAACCATTTTACAACACTCCTCTCACACCCTCCTCTCTCACACTAGAACCCTAAAAACCCAAAGCATCAACCACCATTTTCTTCCTTGTTCCTTCGGATTCAACCCGACAACAAAGCTTGCGGATTCAAGATCGGAGTCCCACTCGAAAGATCATCTTCATACCCTTCCTTAACCGGTTAGTGTGTATGCGTGTTAATTTGTTAGAGGTTTCATGCTTTCTTGTAATGTTCTTGTTTAGCCGAGATTGAAACCCTTGCCTTGATGAAATGTTGTCTTAGTTGTTACTTTGATCAAATATTGTCACTCCTTAGTTATAGATAGAAACATTTAGCCAAGACTTTGAATATTATGGGTTGAGTGTTCATGTTTCATATGTGCTAGAAATAGAATCCAAGCATGATACTTAGATTTGGTTGCTTTAACACTTTTCTGATGCTTTCGGTTTATGGTGATGTATGAATCCTAGAATGCATGTTATGGGTGGGTTGTGAGGGTCAAAACCTGATGAACCGGATGAATATTATGATGAACAGTTTGAATGTCACAAAAATATTTTGAATATGCTTGTTTTGATCCATTTTGCTTTGTAATTAGACAACAAAACATGTTTTTGCATTCTGATTGGTCAGTACAAAATTACATGAAAATGCAAGGTCATTGGATCGTACAAAGGACAGGTTCTAGAAGGCTTCAGGTGCACGTAGCTGAGGTTGCGAGTCGGGACCTTCGGTTGCGACTCGTAACCAACGCATGATGAACCGAGACCGCAGTTGCGACTCGCAAGCAGCACGTGATGAGCCGTAACCAAGGTTGCGAGTCGGAAACCCTGGTTGCGACTCGTAACCAATGCATGGTGAGCCGTAACCGAGGTTGCGAGTCAGAATCCCTTGGTTGCGACTCGCAATCGCCTTTGTCGCGACTGGGCTATTATTGGGCCAAATGACTTGTTGTGCTATCTGTTAACTGGACTGCTATGTAACTGTTTGCTGTGTAGATATTAGGGTTGGCCCAATAATCCCACTGTTTGTATGTTGGACTTTCTGTTGACTGGGCTGCATGTATACCTGCTACTGTGGTTGTTTGCATTTATGCTAAGTGTGTTTATACGTGTTTACTTGTACCCAACTTGACCCATACTTGGTAACCATGCTAGGACGTGGTGACCAACATACTTAACCAAGTAACGTATCTACCGAGCAACCCAAGGTGAGTTCACAACTTAAAAGCATGCGTCCCGGTGGTTTGGGACACGAGACTAAAACAACCCTATCCCCTTGTAAAGGGGATACCATTTACATTCCTTCCCTAGTTATTGGGAACAAACTTACTTTTCCTTCCCTTGTTATTGGGAAATCTTTTAGTTAATTACTGTTTATACGGAATGCAACCAACGGCACTAAACGCAACTCTATCACTCAAGTCCCTACTACATAATACCGATTAGTCGCCGGGGCCAGGCGAACGGGTTATTAGTTGATAGCGCTATTTAGGTTTTACCAACCTCACACCGTGCCATGGTATGGGATCGGTCGTGAACTAATGTACTCAGGCATCCGTCAATGATGATAGAACATTGACATCGGGGCATCCTGCGGAAACGCAAACGGTTACCTAGTGTTCGGTATTGGAAAAACAGTTTAGTCGCTAACTTTTGGGGTAGCTCCCCATGGCATGTATAAACGGATAAATTAACTGGTGAAACAAGTTTTTGGTAATTAAAACTGGACAACTAGTGAACTCACTCAGCATTATTGTTGACCCCTTATTGCATGCTTTGCAGGTGGCCAGTGACTGGAGCAGCTGCTTGGGATGTGTAGTGGTCGTCTGCCCGTGTGTTGGGCATTTATCATGACTTACCCTATGAACGTTGTTTAAAACTGTTTATTTATGCTTCCGCTACTTATTACTGTTTGAACTTGAAACCTTAAACTCTGAACTTGATATTTGCTACTCTTATGGTTAGTAAGTATTACTTTTTATTATCAGTTTAATCATTGTTGGTGCAGTTGTCTGTCGACTACATCTTCGTTCGAGTCTTAGGACAGGGTTGATCGTATTGTATATGTGTTTAGAGTATTAGGACCGCTTATAGGGTAAATGAGTCGGACCGCTTTTGTGACATTTAAGTGGACCGCCCATATGTCAACTGGTAGGTTCGCTCATATGGACATGTCCATATGAGTGGTTCCTGACTCCTATATATAGGTGTCATATGGGTGGTTCCAGGACATAGAGTAGTGGTGTGTGTGAAAAGGCGAAGCCCTGTCCGTTTGTCTCCAAGTACTTGTAAACTGTTATAGAATCAATAAAGGAGACGTTAAATAGTGAAATCAAGCTTTACGAAGACTAATTCAATGAATTCCGCCTCTGGATTAGTCTAAGTGCTCTTCTGAACGACTCATCGGGTCAGCAAACGATCCTACATGTGGTATCAGAGCACAGGAGGAAGAGTTCTTGCTGTTTAGCTCGATTTTCGCTCGAAATTCTCACTTCTACACCTTCTTTTTCTGATTCGGAAAGATTTCACGGTCGGAATTTGATCAAAATCTCAGGGATTGTGCGAAATAGTACCGTGACAAACCCTGGAAAGTTTCAGATTAAAATTCGAAGTTTTTAGGGGTCAAAATGATGTTTGAAAGTGGACCGTGTTTTTGACTTGTTCTAGAACCGCTCGAAAATTTGGTCTGGAACCGCTCGAAATTTTGGTCTGGAACCGCTCGAACGGACATTGCTTGAACCGCTTTTTCGATCAATTGACTTGAACCGCTCATCCGGACGAATTGAGAACCGCTCATTCAGTCGAATTACTCTTGAACCGCTCATCCGGACGAATTGAGAACCGCTCATTCGGTCGGATTACTCTTGAACCGCTCATCCGGACGAATTGAGAACCGCTCATTCGGTCGGATTACTCTTGAATCGCTCCAAAATCAACTGTTGGAACCGCTCGTTCGAACAAGAGTTGAACCGCTCTTTCGGACACTGCTGGACCGCTTATTCGTACAAATCAGGAACAAGGTCTTGGATCGTTAATCCGAACGGATAATCTTTGACTCGCTCGAACGAATAGTAGCTGGACCGCTGATTTGGTTTAGTGATTTGAATCGCTTATCTGAACAAGATTTTGGACCGCTTATTTGAAACTCACTCGGACCGCTTATCTGATCAACAGTTGTTTCGCTTATTAGTCAACTAATACGTGTTGGATATTTTGAAAAATGACGATGATATTTGACGAAAAGGAGAATGAGTTTGTTGGAAAGATAAATGATTTTGGGAGATATCGTACGAGGATTTTCAATCAAGATGATAAACATGTTTGGACTCTTCGACTTGAAAATTTTTCTTGTCAACAGAATGAGAGTTTGAAAGAGATGGAAAAAAGATTCGATTACATGATAGAGAAGTTAAAATCACTTGATATAAATTTGACAGATACTGAGCAGATATTGAAGTTGGAGGCTGCTTTACCTGCTGAATGGGATGATGTTTTAAAGGAGTTAAAACAAAAACCTAAATTCTCGAAATTGCATCCATCTGATTTCATCAATAAACTTCAAAAACGTTATTATAAAAATCTCGATGAAAAGAAGATATTGATGAATAGAATAAAAGAGAATCTAGAAAAACTGAATCTGGGAAATTTAGATAAAATCAATTTGGATGTGATTACTGAGATTGATAAGAGAATCTGTGTATGTTATGGTGCAAAACATAACATGAGATATGATTATAAAAGAGGATGTTATATTGATGAAAATTTAAAACCTCTTGATTTTGTAAAAATTGTTTGTGCAGGTACATACAAGAAGGAAACAAAGGATACTCCAAAGAATGAAGAATTTGTAAAGTCTGAGTATTCAAGTTCTGCATCAGCATGCTCAAAATGCGACAACTTCAAGACGGATAATGACAAACTTGTCAAAGACGCGGAAAGTTTGGCATTAGAAATCAAGAAGTTGAGAGAAGAGAAGCAGGCTGATGAAAAACAGATTCTTTTGATTCAAGAAAGTTGTGAGAAGTTGAAGGCAGAAAATGACAAACTGTTGGGTGGTTTGGACAGTTTGACATTTGAAAACAGGAAGTTGAAAGAAAATATAAAGGTTTTTGAAAACAAACAGAAATCGTCAGAAGATGAGGATTTCTGGATCAAGCTTGAAAACAAAAACCTGAAAGCCAGTGAATCAAAATTTCAGGAACAGATAAAAATTTTGGAAAATGAAAAGACTGTTCTTGAAAATTTGAAAAATGAACATGAAAATTCAATCAAGTCTCATCTTGAAAGAATATCTAAGCTTGAAGACGAAGCTAAGAGTTCAAGGATCAAGATTGATGAACTTGAAAAGAAATTGATCAGTTTTGCAACTAAATCTGACAAGTTGAATATTCCTTGTCCAAAACCGATCAATTCTGTTCCAATAAGTGACGATGTCACAAACTTTGACTCTGTCAAAGTTAAAGATTGTGATGAGACACCTGATGATGAAAATATTAAAAAAGAAAAACAAAAATTGTTTTTAAATTTGAAAGAAAAATTTCAGAAAACTGTTCTACAATCAACTGAAAAAGGTGAATGTTCTAAACAAAAGCCTTTAAAGAAGAAAGTGGAACAGAAACAAAAAGAGAATAAAAGTTCATCGGGTCGATCATCAAATCAAAAACAAAAATTTAAAAAAATAAAAAATGAAAATTCTAAAATTGTTGGTAATAAGTGGTGCAGGTTGGACCACAGTGCTTCAAAGCCAAATCCAGCAAAGTTGAGAAAGGAATATCACCAAGCCAAACAATGCTTTGACTTGAGCGTTTGGACTAAAAATGGTGATTGGTACGATAACAGGGTGTGCTACAGCTGCGGCTATCAGGGGCATATTGCTGTTAACTGCCAGTATTGGAGTTATGAGACCAGGAAGTGCTTTAACTGCAACATCAAAGGTCACATTGCCAGAGATTGCCCGAGGAAATCGAATGAAAGATTGAGGGCTAATTCTCAGAAATCGGCAAAAATTCCAGTCAAAGTCAAGCCCCAGGAACAAAAGGTTCTGAAACCTAAAATTCCAGTACAGTCAATTCAGGAAAAGAAAGTTAAACTTTCTCAGGGGCAGAAAGACCGACTGAGGAAGAAGAGAAAGAAGGCACGAGAGTATCTTGAGAAGATTTTGTCCTCGGGTTCATCCGTTGGAAAGAATAAAAGTTCTGATGAATCAACTCCCTCGATTGCCAAGTCAAGCAAGACAGATTCATCAGATACAAATCTGAGGACAGAAAAAAGAGAGAAAAAGATGAAAATGGTCGGCGATGAATCTGACAGGTCAAAGTCGGACAAGCCACCTTCAGGCAATGATTCTGGTTCGTTAAAACCAGAGGAGCCTTTGGTTGAGGTAAAAAAGAAGAATTCAGGTTTAGCAATGGATGATGCAAATTTTCCACCATTGTTGAACAAGAATTCGAAATCACCCAAGGACCGTCAGGCTTGGGTGAATCTGTTTAAATGAAAAACCTGACTTGCCGGAGATCCCAAGATGGTATCGTGGATCATGAATCGGCACATTTCTTGAGAAATTTCACTTTGGTGATTTTTCGCCTCATAAGTGGTAAATCAGGGACATTAATTTGTACTTGATTTTCTACTGATGGTTTATGATCAAACTGGAAATAATAAATCTTTAAAAGGTTTGAAGAAAACAAGATGAAGAGATAACCCCGAACCTACAAATGGTTTGAACACAAACTAATTTTTTTCTGGAAAAATCATTTTGATTAAAACAAACTTAAGTGTTTTGAAATCATTATGGGAAATTAGTTTGTTGTGAGGGGAAGTTCTGATTGTTTATGCCAGGTGGATGGAGAATGGATGTGATTCTCATCATGTTGTTTTTTTTGTACAGTTTGTTTCAAATTTTCCCGGAAAATCAAAATTGAAACATATTTTGATTTTAGGGGGAGTAAAATTTTAAAAAAATTAGAAAATTTGAAAATGTTAAAAACATTGAAAAATTGTAAAAATGAGTTTTGTTGCAAAATAAGAGGAAATGATAGTAAATCAGTTGGACTATCAAGGCACGCTAAAGAAATGTAATGTAAAATGTGATAAACGGTCTCACTGATGATGTGACGATAGGTTTTCGTACATTTAGTAGATTTATTCGGGATATAAACCTAAAATTTCAAACTTGTGAAATTCGTGGGGAACACTACTTGGATATATAGGTAACCCCTGAAATCTCGTTTGAAAGGTCTCGTATTCTGATATACTAGGTGGTTATACTCTATGATGTCTGGGGTATTATTCCGGGACTTCTGCTGAACGGTGGTTCTGACCTAGTCCTTGGCTAATACTTTATCCAAAATGCTTGAAACATAGCATTATAGCCCTCAGAATGATTAGACAATAAAATTGATAATCATCTGTTGTAGCTAAAAGATCCTCTAAAGGGGACACACTGCTAAGTCGAAGCTGATATCTCTCTGCTGAACGGAAGTTCTGACCTGAGATCCCTCAGTTTTCGCATCTTTCCCCTAATTTATATACAGACATCATTGTAGTGTTCATACCTGTAAGACTGAATATTGGGATTCTGGATACGGGAGTATATTCAAGAGGTGGGACACATGAATTGAGCTAAGTTCATAAAATACCTAAATAGTATCCTGAATAGATTGAAAATTGTATGAAAATTTAAGAGGACAATTATATCGTCAATCTACGTGAATCGTTTAGAACTTAAAACGATTAAAAGCTTAACGGTGCTTGTGTTATGTCTCAAAAACTGATATGATCCTCTTGCACAAACTCACAAAAATATGTTTGTTTTGCATTTAAATTTCTGTTTTTGCATTTACATTTTATATTTTGAAAAATCCAAAAAGATTTTCGACAACTGATGGTGAAGAGCTGATTTTCAAAATCTCAAAGGCTAAACTTGATGAACAGACAGGTTGGTTAAATCATTTGAAATGTTTAAAGTGATTCATTAGATTGAATCAGAAATTGGAATGTTTCAAATTTGTGAATCAGTGTTTAATTTGAAGAAGCTATCGAATGATTAGTTAATTCATTAAGTTGAATTACAAATTATTTTGGTTTGTGATAGAGTGTTTGAGTTTTGCAGGTTTCTGATCCTGTTGCTACGAATAGCCAGGAGACACATCAGAACCAGAGAAAAGCTTAAACAGAGAAAGCCAGGAGTTGATTTCAATGGTGATAACGATTTCCAGACAGAGATCCCAGCATGATGATAGGGGGAGTCTGATGTAGGTTAGATCCAGAGAAAGATCCAGGCATATGATTCCAGAAAGAAATTTCTGAAGAAGATTTGATTCCAGGCAGAGTTCCTGAAGAAGACCGAACAAGAGTGAAGAGCTGGAAATGCTTGAAGACTCTCACTGAAGATTCCGTCAACATTCAAGGGGGAGTCTGTTGGTGCAGTTGTCTGTCGACTACATCTTCGTTCGAGTCTTAGGACAGGGTTGATCGTATTGTATATGTGTTTAGAGTATTAGGACCGCTTATAGGGTAAATGAGTCGGACCGCTTTTGTGACATTTAAGTGGACCGCCCATATGTCAACTGGTAGGTTCGCTCATATGGACATGTCCATATGAGTGGTTCCTGACTCCTATATATAGGTGTCATATGGGTGGTTCCAGGACATAGAGTAGTGGTGTGTGTGAAAAGGCGAAGCCCTGTCCGTTTGTCTCCAAGTACTTGTAAACTGTTATAGAATCAATAAAGGAGACGTTAAATAGTGAAATCAAGCTTTACGAAGACTAATTCAATGAATTCCGCCTCTGGATTAGTCTAAGTGCTCTTCTGAACGACTCATCGGGTCAGCAAACGATCCTACATTCCTACATTCTTTCTAGTGTTTGAAAAATTTGTTTGAAAGATTTTGAATAGTGTTTGAATGTTTACAGGTTGAATGACTACGCCGGAGCTTCCAGGTTGGTAAGTGCAAAGCAGGAATCGGCATCCTGATTGGTAAAATGGTGATGTAGACGTAACATTCCTACAAGTGGTATTGTGTGCTTCTACAAGTGGTTATTTTTACAATTGGTTTAGAGATTGCTTGATTGCAAATGGTAAATCAGGGACATTAAGTTGTACTTGATTTACTACATATGGGTAAAAGATAGACAAGATGATGAACCACATCCCCGAATTTAGTATTGATATACCTACAAGTGGTAAAATCAACCAAACTTATTTTCCAGAAAAATCATTTTGATTAAAACAAACTTAAGTGTTTTGAAATCTAAATGAGAAAATAGTTTGTTGATAGGGGGAGTTCTGATTGTTTATGCCAAAGTGAATGGCGATTTGATGTGATTCAGTGTCAGTTGTCATGTTTCTGTATAGTTTGTTTTCAATTTTCGTTAATGTGTTTGCATTTTAGGGGGAGTAGAAAATTTCAGAAAATCCAAAAACATTAGAAAATTTGAAAAAGACAAAAACATGATAAAATTCAAAAATGAGTTTTGTTGCGAAAAAGAGGAAATGATAGTACATCAGTGGACTATCACGGCACGCTAAAGAAATGTAAAGTTAAAAAGTATTAAACGATATTACTGCGGATGTGTCAATAGATTTTCACACATTTAGTAAATTGAAACGAGATATAAACCTAAATCAAACTTGCTTAATTCGTGGGTAACTATTCTTGAATATATGGGTAACCCCCGAAATCTTGTTTGAAAGGTCCCGTATTCTGAGATACTAGGTCTTTATACTCAGTGATATCTGGGGTATTATCCCGGGACTTCTGCTGTATGGAAGTACTGACCTAGTCCCCGGATAATACTTTTTGCTAAAGCTTTGAAACATAAGCTTCGCCCTCAGCATGCTGATGAAACAATAAAATTGATAGTCGCTGCTGTTGAAATGCAAAAAGATCCTCTAAAGGGGACCCACCAAAAGTCGAGCCGTCATCTCTCTGCTGAACGGAAGTTCTGACCTGAGCTCTCACGGTTTCGCATCTACCCTTTACAGATATCATCTGTGGTATATTCACCTGTAAGACTGAATATTTGGGATCTGGATACGGGAGTATATTCAAGTGGAGTGATACACAATTAAGTTTAAGTCTCTAAAACATTAATATCGTATCTCGAATCGATTGAAGTTTGTGTTGAAAATTTAAGTGGACAAACATACTGACAATCTAGGTAAATTGTTTAAAACTGAGAATGTTTAAAGCTTAACGGTGTTAGTGATTTGTCTCAAAACTGATATGATCCTCTTGCACGAATTCACAAAAATATTGTTTGTAAATATTTCATTTCTGCATTTCAGTTTCTCTTTCAAAAAAAAATTCAAAAATATTTTTGGTGTGTTTTAGCATAAATTTTTGAAAATTCAAAAAGATTTTCGACAACTGATGTTGAATAGCTGATTTTCAAAATTCCGAGTGCTAAACATGATGAGCAATGCTTGAAGGGGAGTGTGTGTGTGAAATTAATTGTTTTCATAATCTAACCTTTTCAAGTGGTTCATCACAATCTGTGTTTGTTTTGATAGAGAATCTGTTTTGATGTAAGTTCATATGTTTGATAAAAATTTGTGAAAGAAATTTACTTTGTGGTAGAGTTGATGCAGGAAAGCCAGACGTTGATCCTGAAGATATTGCTGAAGATCAAAGAAATGCCAGCAAATCGAGAGGGGGAGTCTGAAGACAGAGAGAGAGATAAGCTCAAAGACTGATAAAGACTGAAGTCGTTGAAGACTCGACACTTTAGACTCGTCAACATCTGAGGGGGAGTCTGTTGGTGCAGTCATCTGTCGACTACGTCTAATGTCGAGTTCGGGTTGCGATGCAGATCTGGTCAGCCATGACATCACGAGTGACATCACCCATGTGACATCACAAGTGATGTCATGATTTCTCAAAACAATGCTAGCCGATTATATATCATGATTCACAAGAAATATGAATTCACAAGAAGACAAAACATGTTGCCATATGTGTGTTGATTGGATCAAATGTTGGTCAAATGAGAGCTCACCAAATGATTGTCCAATAAGGAGATGCCATCATGAAAGACAATGAATGGAAAGGATAACATTTGAAGTCAACATGAAGTTTTAGATAAAGACCTGAACCGCTTTTATGATCTTGCCTGAACCGCTTTAATGACAGAATCTGGACCGCTTAAACGTCAGTCGCTGAATCGCTCTTACGGCAGTCCATTGGAGCGGTTCACATGTAGTATAAATAGGTTAGTTGTCAAATCATTTGTAACAGTTCAGAATCTTGTACCGAGGTATTGCCGGTTTTCCTTGTAAACGTAAACAGTGTAAAATCAATATACAAGAGGTTTAGAGTGTGAATCAAGCTGTGTACGCATCCGTTTCTTTGTTTCCGCCTCTGAAACGGAGTTGAGCTCTTCCGAACGACTCGGTTAGGTCGAAATCCGATCCTACAATCATTCAGTATGATTGGTGGCTGGATCCTGGTCAGTCACGCCCTCAAAGCGGGTGTCATCCGCGGGTGGATTTTGGGGGTGTGACAACTTACAAGACGCTGAGACCTTTCAAGGACTATATAACGTAGCATCTTTTAAAGAGACCGTTGTGTCACCTACAGTTTAGCATTAATATGTTTTTCATATCAAATATATTGTGAATTAATATGTAACATTTTTATTTACTATCACTTTTATTACTCATCATCTTATGTTATTTATGATATATATTTTTATCCAAATTTGATAATAATTAACAATTCTATCCTTATTGCCATATTACATTTATAAATCAACATGTATATATACTAACTGTAAGCTGTAATAGATAGACAAAGTAAATGAACCATATTTATCTTTAATTTTACTTCCACAAGTATGAATGTTGTATAATTCCATGTTTCTTTCTTTGAAGAGTTTGTGTAGTTTCTATGTTCAATAAGAGTTTGTGTACTTCCACATGGAATTTCGTTGGTGCTTTAGGCCGATTTTGATATCCATTATAGTTTATAAATATATTTAATATTATTTTCCACCATGAAGCTGAAAGTATTTTTTGATTTGTAGATGTGTTATTTGTTTGATATATGAATGATAATTCAAGAATCTGTAATTTTTTTTATTCTTAACCTTTCAGTTCAATTGGGTATGTTATTTAATGTAAGATCTAATATATCTATGTTATTAATTTAGGTGAAATCATGAATTTATCGTTTGTGAAGATTCTAGAAGACCCAAAATCTTTAAAGCTGGTATGATTTTATTTATGTTTGACTGAATAATCTGATGTTTAATAGCCTAATTCATATAATATTTATTTAACTTCATTATATACTTAATAGTACTATCTTTGTATTCAGGAGTTACCTCTCACTTTTGTTTATAACCATTGGGGTCGACCATGGCCACATATTGATCTCCAGATCCGTCATGAATGTGGTAAGTCTTGGACCATAACGATGAAAACATTAGAGTCTAGACCGGCTTTGGGTGATGGTTGGGCAGCAGTTGTTAAAGGCCTTCAATTGTCAAAGGATTCACTGTTGCTTTTCAAATCTATTCGACATGATGTGTTTGAACTTTCATGTTATGTTGACGGTGTACCTAAGAGACCCCGTTTTCTCACATGGTCAGCTTTATGTTGCGTTGTCGACACTAAAGACCAGAGATGGCGTGAAGCTTTTAATATCTGACAAAGATGGAAGGCCAACGAATACAACTGCAAATGTTGTTTACAAAGAAATATTTGGAAAATTATAGTTGAAAATTTAAAGTTTATTTTCAAATTGTAAGTTTTGAAGTTTATTTTTATATATAAAGTGTTGATTTGATTTTACATCTTGATTTATTATAATTGTAATTTACTTTTAAATTAAATTATTTAAGTATACCTACCATATTTTTTATTCGTTTAAAGAATTTGTAAATTATTTTTGAAATATAAATATTACAATTTATAAACTTTTGATAAACTATTATTTTATATTAAGTTGTTAGTGTAAGTATTTATAAACTTTTGTAAGAGTTAGAAATCTATAAGGGGTGAATATGTAATTGTATTCTATTTACTTCAAAATTGATGCAACTCAAAACAAAACCATCATATCACCTGCAACATCATTACCCATCAAGAAATCTTTCACCTCTTCTCTCGGTTCTCGCTTCCTCACCGCCATTGTTATAGGGTTTCAATCTTCATTATTCTCATCTTCTACACTACAATCAACCGAATAAGGTATGTTGTTGATCTTGATCCGGCTATTGAGAAGTTTTCTTCTTATTGTTTTGCAATACAAATGAATATCCAATGTTCTTATGTTCAATCAACTTTATACACATTTTTCTTTAATAACAATCCGATTCCGATTTTGATGTTATCTTTACAAGATTTTCCCACTTATTTATGTTTTTTAATTTCCTTTTTCATGTTAAACTGTAATTATTGGATAACAATGTGATTAAAATTTATGTTCACAGATAATAGGCTAGTGAAATTTGGTTGTTGTTTGTACTTTTGATTTATATGTATACTTTCTTTTTTTTATCAGTAATAATTTTCCAACTTTAGTCATTGTTAATTGGAAGAATAAAATATTTTCTTTGTTTTGAATGTGTTTATTTTGTGATGTTATCAATTTATTTTTTGCTCTAAAAATGTTGATAATAATTTTACAGATATGAATCCAAAAAGAAGTAGTTGTTCTTTCTTGAAGTTAGTCGATGTTCATCATCCTACAAAAGTGGTATGTATTTTTTTATTATGTTTACTCAAAATTATGTTGATACTTATATGTCTATTGTTTCAAATTATAGGAAATACCGTATGATTTTGCCACATTACTGTGGGGAGAACAATTCCCATATGGTGATCGTATTAAAATTTTTGCTGCTGACAACTTATGGATTGTTGAAATTGAAAATTATGGGTTGGGTCCTGTTTTAGGTGATAGGTTTGGTAAAGTCGTTACGGGTAGTGGTTTACAAAAAAATGATAATCTGTTGTTCAACAGTCTTGGACATCTACATTGTATCTTGATGTCTTTAAGTCATGTGTTTTGGATAACTCTTTTATCACTTTCATTAGAGTTGATGATGATTTCATTGTAAGTATTATTTATAAAATAATTACTTTTTTATGTCAAATTTTTTTTGTGTGCATATTTTGTTTAATATAATTGTTAACAAATTTACAGCTCATGGCGGACAAATTCTGGGGACAGTTTTAAGACAGCAGTTATAAAGGTGGATCAGCAAGTCTTTATGTCGGTGATAGGTTTTGGAATGTGAAGATGGAGGCGTTGTCCGACAAATGTGCTTTCACTGATGGATGGTCTAATTTGATTAGGAATCTTGCATTAGATTCCCGGACTACTTTCATTTTTACAATGGCTGGATATGAGACTTTTGAGTTGTCCGTTTTTAATCATGAAACTGGTACTCAAATGTATTTCAAGAAGGTTGACGTTGTTGTGTTGGATGATCCCATTTACGGAGATGATGGATTTGATTTACTGCTTGCGGTTAGTGTTATTATCCTTATAATATATTTTTTTCATAATACGAGCTAATTAGTTAATCTTGTAATTAACATTGTCGGTGTTTTTGAATATTATGTTTTTTTAGTCGGAACACAAAGAGAAGGTGATTACCAACGAAAGTGATGTTGATGAAGATCTTGGTGGTTATATACTTGGTAAATCTACCCACCTTCCATCTTCATTTGATGCCTATCAGTATCATGTAAGTGTTTCACAATGTGCGTTATATATATTATAGATAATGCTTCTAATTACTTTCTTCTATACTTATATGTTTATCATTCATTATTATGTAGAATGACCCAAAAGGAAAGTCAAAGATTGTATTTGGTCACGAGACTGTATCTCCAAAGGTTGTTTGTTATATACTAGAGTAAATTGCTAAAATCATCCCTGAGCTTTGGGCATGTTTGCCATTTTCATCCAAAACAACTTTTTTTGTATAATATAGTCCTTCACTTTTGAGATTTTTTGCCTTTTTCATCCAAACATCTAATTTGCTTTATTTTTTCTATCAAACATTTGGATGAAAATTGCAAAAAATCCCAAATCTCAGGGACGATTTTGGCAAAAAAAGTCAGACGTTTGGATGATAATGGCAAAAAATTACAAAAGTGAAGGACTATATGGTACAAAAAATTGTTTTGGATGAAAATGACAAACATACCCAAACCTCAGGGACAATTTTGGTAATTTACTCTATATACTAATTTAATTTA
This sequence comes from Helianthus annuus, assembly GCF_002127325.2. NCBI lineage: Eukaryota > Viridiplantae > Streptophyta > Magnoliopsida > Asterales > Asteraceae > Helianthus > Helianthus annuus. The sequence goes on along the minus strand of NC_035439.2, from coordinate 87,317,387 downwards.
ATACTTATTTTCAATACATAGAATAAACTTTTTATTCTATTCGGTTTTTTTTCTTTTCCAATATATAATCCTTCTAATGAATATATTTTTTAATTGTAATATGTTAAATCTTTTATGGTTTTGTAGGTTCATCCTAAGGTCAAATCAAAGTTTTATGTTGGAGATAAAGGGCTTTCGACAAAGGTTGTTTATGATTCGATAATATAGTTTGATGTTTTTTTTTTCTATAAAAATAATTAATATTTTGAAGATTCATTTTTGTTAATGTGAAAACCCAGTTTGGTGTTGTTTTGAATACTTTTTTCATACCAAACAACACATTACATGTATAAAAACATGCTTAATTAGTATATAATTCATTTAATTATTTCATTCTATATCAATATGTTAATTGTTTTATTTTCTTTAGGTTGAACGAAAAGGAAAATCAACTGATTTTGTTTCTGAGCAAAATCTGTCTTCTCACGTTGTCTCTCAAGTAAGATACCGTAACCATGAATGGTTATCTTTATTATGTAAAGGACCGTGTATCTTATTGTTCTACAATTTTATGTATATGATTTTTACACTTATTGTGTCTTATTCAATTATGTAGGCTAAACCAAAGTCTAAGTCATTCAGATCCACGACATCAACCGCCCTTCAAGCTGGCCGTAAATGCTCTACATCAAAAAAGTTAAAAAAAAAACTGATGTAATTAAATTCACCAAGAAAGCCGAAAGCAGACTGGTATAATTTTTAATATTTTTTTCCTTCTAATAGCACATAATACAAGACACATAACTTATCAATAAAGTAACTAATCCTTTTATTTTTTTCTCAGCGTTTACCGACTGATGTTTCAAGCCATCTGTGTCTTTCTCTTGACAACTTGCACCATGTTACAGTTCAGAACCAAAAATGTGAACTCCTTAAGTTGGGCACAAGAGGCGAGAAGTCTGGGAAGGGTTTCAGGTATGGTTTTAAAAAGTGGCCAGCTTTCTTGAAATTGAATTACATCGACTTCGCATCTACTCTTTTCTTTACGTACGTGAAGTCTTCTCAGCGTTTGATGTTGACCAAAGTCGTACCCAAGATCACAAAGAAAAGACGCCGTTCGTGAATGTTGGTTATTATGTTTATGTTAGATGGTTAAGCATGAATATTAACTGTCGTTTTATTGTTGGTTTGTTTTGATACTTTGGGATAGTATTGATTGTTTGTTAGACAAGGCTTTTGGTAATATGTATTTGTTGTTGATATGCTTATGATGTGGTTAGTGTGAAATTCATTTTTTGTTACCATATAACCTATATAATAGAAAATAAATAAATAAAACCTAAATATATTGTTGATTAAGAAGAAATATGTTTTTTTCAAATTCCTTAACATTTGACTTTTATTATGATTCTTCAACAATCGTTTTATTTCCGTATTGATATTATATTTTTGGAATGTTCCACATAATTGTAACAAATTATAAGGAAACAATTAAAATTGATTTCTAACAATACATATTTGGAAATATATATCGTTAATTATTATATAAATTTTTAAAAGATTTTTAATAACATTTATTTGTTCTATTTTACTATATGTCACCAATCTATATATATATTCTCCATCACATTGTTGTTTATGTAACTAATCAGCATGGATTATGTAACATGTTTTTAAACTAATAAGCATATATTATCCCATGGTTGATAAGGTTTCGGTATGTGTTTTCATTTATGTTTTTAAAGTAATCATATATTATCACATGGTTGATAAGCATATATTATTACAATTGATTTTATTTCATATATGTTTTTCAAGTAATCAACATATATTATGACTGAAATTAAAAATTAATTTAATTAATTTGATAATTTATAATATATATATTCTTAATTGTTTTGTCTACGTTACATGTGTTTGTAGGTTAATCAGCCACATACCGTTTTATCATTTATTCATACACCTTATTCATCATAGAATTTTTCGTTTAGTAATATATATGTATATATTTATTTGTTTAGAAAGATAGATTAACAACCCGTGAGTATTCACGGGTTATAACCTAGTAGATTAATAAATGAGATGATTTGGGCCATTTGTCTTTAAATGGTGGAGCCATTTTGCTTATGTGGCATCCATTGGTTGAGGAGGGTGTGATTTTGGGAGGGAATCACTTCTAAGTACACACAAACATCAATCCACGCGGGATCCAAATTATTCCGGGTCATACATTACCTGATTCTTGGATCCATATAAAAGCATCTTTTTCATTCATAATTCCTAACCCTAATTCATTCTTTCAGTCGTTTCTCTCTCTTTCTCTCTCTGGCTTCACTCTACATCGTCTTCAAACTTGGATATATCGTCTCCTCATCAGCTACAATTCCTCAAACACGTTACATCTCATTCATGTTTTTCCTGTTGATTTCGTTACATCTTGAAAGATCCACAAACAGGTAATCATATTTTCCTTATTTACATTGATTATACAATATTAATTTTGTCTAACTCTGTCTTAATCCTCTTTTTCATGATTGATTCTCTCGATCTTCCGATTTGTGTTTGTGTACAGCAAAAAAACATCAACATGTGAAAAACATTTGTTTGTTTTTCTTCAAGATATGGTTAGATTGTGTGTTTATGGTTAGATTTTGTGTTTCTCAAAAAGATTTGTGAGTAAAAACGATGACGACTATTCATATGAGAGGTATGTTATGGATCGATTTATTTTCGCATATCCTGGTTGTCACTGTTAATGTTAAAAAATCATGAGATATATGCATTGGAAAGTAGCTTTTGACTTATGCGTCAAAACGAGGTCAGTTTATAACAGGTTAGATGAATCTATAAACCTCTCATTGCTTAAATGAACTTATAAACCTCTCATTGTTTATTTTGTTTGTTTCAATCAATCTCACTTATTTGATTTGGATGATTTTTTTTTTCAATATCATGCTGATGTGTGGAGAGGAAGCAATTGAGGAGTTCAATTTTATCAAATCAAGGAATCTTACAATGTACGTGATCTCTCACTCTTACACTTTCTTTTGAATTTTATATTATTTTGCTTTGGGTATCATGAGGAATTCATTAACAATATACGAATAGATAAGATTTTAAAACTGAAATTAATATTCTTAAATTCAAATTTTAAATCTCAAAATTGAAATATTGTTGATCTAAAAATGAACAAATTCTGATCTATCATTTGGTGGATGAAGAATCCATTAGATCTGCACTTAGATCCGATCAAAAGTTGATTTTATAAAGATTGTTTCGATTGCTAATAACGTTTTCTTTGTTCTTATTTCTGTAGATCCGATCAAAAGAATTAAAGGTATGTTGTTTTAGTTAGTTGTTTATCATGTCTTCCCCATTTATGACAGTTATTGAATTTTGGTGAATTTTTTTTTCATGTGAATCCGTAATCTGTGATAAAAATCGGACTCCGATAATTCCTCAAACAAAAGAGGTTAGTTAAATTTTATATTTTTTTATAATTTTTAAGTTTGTAATATTTAATTTTATCCTTTCTGTTCAGTAATTTTTTTTAAATTAGTAATATATGTTCTGAATGATTTATGGTATGTATTTTTCCATGGTTAACCGTCAATCTTTTGTGAAATTCGTACTCGGAATGTTCGTCTACCAAAACAGGTTAGTTAAATGTTGTTGGTATTGTTTGTTTTTTGATGTATAGTCTTTCTTATTTCTTATTAAATTTTGTGTCACTATTTTTTTTAAATTAGTAATATATGTTCTGAATGATTTAATGTTTGTATTTTCCCATGGTGAATCCTCAATCTTTTTTGCAATTCGGACTCGGAATGTTCATCTACCAAAACAGGTTAGTTAAATGTTGTTGGTATTGTTTGTTTTTTGATATGTATACTCTTTCTTATTTCTTATTAAATTTTCTGTTTAGGCATAATTTTGAAACTTTATGTCATTATCTTTTGAAGTTCATATTGTTAGTTTTGTCAGTTATGAGTTTTCCTATTTAGGTTTAAAGATACCTTTAATTTATTTCTAAAGATGTTTTTGTTTCCATAAACACATTACTGTTTTTAAGGTTAATTTTTCTATTCTCAATTATAACTCGGTTTCTGTAATTAGACATTGTTTCTATAAATAAGTTACCGTTATATTTTTTTAAAAAAATCCTTTATTCCTTTGCAGTTATGGATCCTAAAAGCAACTCTCCAATCGTTTTTAAAGTTGATTGATGACTATGATCCTATATTTTTGGTATGTTTCTTTGGTTTTCATTTTATCAACAGACAATAAGTTATTTAAGCTTATATCTTATTTGTTTCGATTCATAGGAAATACCTTATGATTTTGCAAGCTTATTGTGGGGAGGAAAATTTCCATATGGTCAATGTCCTGAACTTATTGATGAAGACTTATGCAACTGCAGGAGTCTGAATCTTCTTCGAACACAAGAGGTAAGTTTAATTTTATCATTTTTTTGGTGTTTTTTTGATCCGGTATAATGATAGTTTTAACCGTTTATGCTAATCTCTATAATTTTTAAGTTATTTTGTTTTTTTTTTTTTGGCAAATCTAACTATGATATTTTTTGAAATTTGAAAATCTTTGATTTTTTACTAATAAATTTTGTATTGTATTAATGATTCTTTTGTTTTGCTTTTTTATTTATGTTTTTCTTTTTTCATGATTAACTAATAAATTTTATATTGTGCTAATTCTGAATCCAATAAAGATTATGTAAATTTTTAGTGTGTGATATGTTTTTACGGAATATTGATTGTTTTCTAAAAATAAATAGGTTTTAAATTTTTTTGAAACCGTTCCTTTTTAATTATTTGTTTTAGAAGTTTCTCCCGATATTATAAGTTTGTTTCTATAAATAGTTTACCGTTTTAATTTTTAAAAAGCCTTCATATTTAATTTCCAGATATGGATCAGAGTAACAACTGTCCTTCATTTTTAAAGCTTATTGAGGTAGATGACCCATTATTTTTAGTATGTTTATTTGTTTTCTAATTATTTTTTTGTCATTGTTATTTTTTTCTTATTTTGTTAAATTTAATTACTATTCGTATTAAATTGTTAAACATTTTTTCCCTTATATGTAGTTCAAAGATGATTGGGATAAAAAAAACTGAACCGAAAGGGAAAACAAGTGTTCTTTGTGATGAAAATCAAAGTTCAAAGGTTTGTGTTCATTTACTAAATTATAGGATTTTGTAATAAACTGAATTGTTTTACCTTTATTTTTTCATTTTCAAAGGTTAATGTTTTATGTTTCTTAGGATGATCCGAAGGGGAAATCAAATGTTGTTGTTGATGAAAATCTAACTTTAAAGGTTTTTGTTCACTTAGTTTAGTTTTATCGTTTTTTTTGGTGTTTTTTAATCCGGTATGATGATAGTTTTCATCGTTTATGCTAATCTCTATAATTTTTAAGTTATTTTGTTTATTTTTTTGGCAAATCTAACTATGATATTTTTTGAAATTTGAAAATCTTTGTTTTTTTACTAATAAGTTTTGTATTGTATTAATGATTCTTTTGTTTTGGTATTTTATTTCTGCTTTTCTTTTTTTATGATTAACTAATTGAAGAAACACAAGATAAACGACCGGGATCGAAATATCTAGGGGGTTTGGATCTGCATAAAGGGGTTTGTTCTCTCTCGTTTAATTCGAGGTTACTGATCTTCCTCTCCGGTAAACTCTGCAAAACAAAGCACTGTTAGCCTCGTCAAGGGGAGAAGGGGGTTCTCTCCTTGACCCGACTCCGGCGTGAGAATAAGTATGTGTTTATGAAGAAGAAGAAGTATTGAAGAAGTGTGTGTAACTTGAATTTCATACTTGAATTGTTCTCATATTTATAGCCGAGAATTTTGGGCGGGAAAACCCATTGGTGAAATGTTGACGGAAGATGCTAACCCCGTAAGCGGTTACATTTCCTTCCGTTAATCTTCTTGATCCGATGTGGGTGTACACGGATCATGGTTTAGATCTATGGCTGAGAGTTTGCCACGTGGAAAGTGATCAAGTGGAGGTTTCTCTCCAATTACATGCTATCATCGTGATTTTAGAGACACCTAAGGTGCTGACACGTGTCCAGACGGTTGTAACCGTTTAGTGGTGCACGATTGGGTCTTTCTAGAAGATTTCTGTTGTAATCTGGTGTGACTCCTTATCGTGTGGAGTCAGCTGAATAAATAAATCCCAAGTCTGGGTATTATCCAGCGGGAGATGCTTATCTCAAATTTCATCCTTTGTTTTATGGAGGAAAGCGCAAGGCTTTATGATGCGCAAGTGTTACTTGCTATCTGACTTTTTGAGCCTTCTTTGTAGAACCAATGCGCGACCACGCAAGGTAAGAAGGGCTGGAAGATGAGGTTGTGGTATGGTCCCAAGTACTTATTATGAGGTTTTTGGGACCTTACCCCTTCACTAATAAATTTTATATTGTGTTAATTTTGAATCCATTAAAGATTATGTAAATTTTTAGTGTGTGATATGTTTTTACGGAATATTGATTGTGTTTCTAAAAATAAATATGTTTTAAATTTTTTTGAAACCGTTCCTTTTTAATTATTTGTTTTAAAAGTTTCTCCCGATATTATAAGCTTATTTCTATAAATAGTTTACCGTTTTAATTTTTAAAAAGCCTTCATATTTAATTTCCAGATATGGATTAGAGTAACAACTGTGCTTCATTTTTAAAGCTTATTGAGGAGGATGACCATTATTTTTAGTATGTTTATTTTTTTCTAATTATTATTTTTTTGTCATTGTATTTTTTTTATTATTTTGTTAAATTTAATTACTATTCGTATTAGATTGTTAAACATTTTTTCCTTATATGTAGTTCAAAGATGATTGAGATAAAAAAACTGAACTGAAAGGGAAAGCAAGTGTTCTTTGTGATGAAAATCAAAGTTCAAAGGTTTGTGTTCATTTACTAAATTATATGAGTTTGTAATTAACTAAATTGTTTTACCTTTATTTTTTTCATTTTTAAAGGTTAATGTTTTATGTTTCTAAGGATGATCTGAAGGGGAAATCAAATGTTGTTGTTGATGAAAATCTAACTTTAAAGGTTTTTGTTCACTTAGTTTAATTTTATCGTTTTTTTTTTGGTGTTTTTTGATCCATTATAATGATAGTTTTCATCGTTTATGCTAATCTCTATAATTTTTAAGTTATTTTGTTTATTTTTTTTTTGGCAAATCTAACTATGATATTTTTTGAAATTTGAAAATCTTTGTTTACTAATAAATTTCGTATTGTATTACTATGTATTAATGATTCTTTTGTTTTGGTTTTTTATTTCTTTTTTTCTTTTTTCATGATTAACTAATAAATTTTATATTGTGTTAATTTTGAATCCATTAAAGATTATGTAAATTTTTAGTGTGTGATATGTATTTTACGGAATATTGATTGTGTTTCTAAAAATAAATAGGTTTTAAATTTTTTTGAAACCGTTCCTTTTTAATTATTTGTTTTAGAAGTTTCTCCCGATATTATAAGTTTGTTTCTATAAATAGTTTACCGTTTTAATTTTTAAAACGCCTTCATATTTAATTTCCAGATATGGATCAGAGTAACAACTGTCCTTCATTTTTAAAGCTTATTTAGGAAGATGACCCATTATTTTTGGTATGTTTATTTGTTTTCTATTTTTTTATCATTGTTTTTTTTTCTTATTTTATTAAATTTAATTACTATTCGTATTAGATTGTTAAACATTTTTTCCCCTTATATGTAGTTCAAAGATGAATGGGATAAAAAAACTGAACCGGAAGGGAAAGCAATTGTTCTTTTGTGATGAAAATCAAAGTTCAAAGGTTTGTGTTCATTTACTAAATTATAGGAGTTTGTAATTAACTGAATTGTTTTACCTTTATTTTTTCATTTTCAAAGGTTAATGTTTTATGTTTCTTAGGATGATCTGAAGGGGAAATCAAATGTTGTTGTTGATGAAAATCTAACTTTAAATGTTTTTGTTCACTTAGTTAATTATAGTTTTATGAATTTAAGTGGATTACTTTACATTTTTATTTATATGTTTACCTTTTTTCAGGTCAAAAGCAAGTTTGAGATGGATCTGGAAAAAATTTTTGATACCGAAGAATAAATCCCATGTATACCTGGTTACTTAAGTATTATATAATGCAATTCCATTAAATAAGTAGATCATTCCACTTATTCTACAGGTATATAATCAAGATTTGATTGTTATGTATTTTGAATCTTTAATCGCAATATTTTTTTGATCATTTATATGTATTTTTTGTGTTGTTGATGATTATTTAAGTTTGTCCGATCATTTGATTTATATACTTCATATTATAGATGGAAGATATTATATAGAATTTAGATCTTTAACTTATATAGCCACCAACTATCTTACCTCCACCAACAGATTTTCATGTGTTTTCCATTGAGTAATGTATATTAATGTTTCACGGATTATTTTTTTTAACGAACTGAGCCATCTGGGTTGGATTTGTAGTTTACTTTTTTCCATGTTTATATATTAGTGTTAGTTGGTTTTGTTTTTTGTTGTAGCTGATGTAGGTGTCATTGTATTATAATATAAGAATCCAAACATGTATTTTTTGTTGATTGTTTTCTGTTGTAGCTGACGTGGGTGGGGCAAGGTTGGGAATAGGTATGAGTCGGGTCAAAATAGTTCGATTTAGAGTGTAGAGTGACAGTGAGGTATTGTCTATACGTGTATACAAATTTAAAAAAAAAATAATCTGTTATACTAAAAAAATATACATGATTAATATACATTCTTGCTTTTGTATGTTTTTATGGCTCTTTACAACTAGAAAAAGTTTAAGAAACCGAATTAAAAATTTATGGTGGAGAAAATGGAAAGATAATACTTTAGATGTTAAAAGTGTTATTTTTATACTTTTATTTGTTGTAAATTAAATTTTCCTACCCGGAAAATTTCCGGGCTATAACCTAGTTCAATATATCGAGGAATCAGGGAAAGGGAAACGACAACTATGGTATTGCTGGCACACGATTTTGGGGCGGCAAATTTATTCAAGGTCTGTACACTCCATGGATATTATAAAACAAATATACAGATCCACCCCCCTGAAGTTTCAATGTATTGATAGATGGACAAAACCAAAAACCTTAAGTAATTTTTATATATTTGAGTTTCAAAAATGACCAAAGGGTCCCTCAACTTTATTAATTAACTAACTTAGCTTAATCCAAAACTAACTAGGTTATTTTTATAAACGTAAAAAAACAAAACTTTTAATTGTAGTATTAATTAACTTAATTAGTTAAATAAAAGAAATAAATAGCCATATTTATAAACGGATTAAATTAACGTTAAAAATCTTTCAAGGATTATTTATTTCGCGAAGCTTTCATGTTTCAAGGGTTAGGATCCGAATTTCATTATTTTATCAGTGTTTATCAGTTTAGCTAGTATCAAGTATCGCCTGTAACAAGAATCAAGAATAATATGTTGTTCAAAAATGCGAAGCGTTACACTTATAAATATAATAACTCGGTTTAATACGTATTACTTGATAACTGAAACAATTGGGGGTTAATGGTACTGTGTCCGGACGTCCCGACTCATGAACTATTATGGCCATACTAAATAACGCGTCGGGGTAGGCATACTGACTATAAGGCGCGTTATTGAACTTTGGTGTGTACCTTAATCATTATAGCACTGAAAATGACCGGCACTGATTTCTGGTTCCCAACTGTCTGACAAGTATTGTAAAACTGGTGACAAGATAAAATCCCAAGAAATATTAAATGATTTCCTACGGGTTTTCTCTATCTGTGAAACTCATGTTGAAAAACTATTTTCAAAACGAGTCAGTTAATTGTATTTACTGGCGAAAGCTGACATATTTTCAAATAATTAACCGTAGGTACCGAACCTTAATAATAGGCTGGGAATCAAGGTCGCCTATGAAAAAAGCTATGGAATTTGCAATTTCTTAGCTTAAGGCCTATGATGTCTAAAGGTCTTTTTATATCGATCCCGAATGTGGGCATACACTGAACGCTTGTATAAATTTTTATATATATTCAAGTCTTTTATTTAATTAAATATTTTTACTCCAAATCTTCCGCTGCATATAACTTGTGCTACTGTTATCCAATCATCACGCTTAAACCCTACCCTTCAGGGCCCACCGGAAATCGGGGTGTGAGAAGATCCCACAACGCACGTCCGTAGTTTTGGGGCTAGGGATCCTGTTCGTTCCAGTTCAGATCCCACTGCGCTCGGACAGAGGTTCCATTTTGGATTCCACGGTGGCGATTGGTGTTACGACTAGGGATGCATGTTCGTTCCAGATTTCAGATGACGGTGGCTGTTGTGATGGTAATGGGGACCGGTGGTGGTTGTGGTGTTAGGGGCGGTGGAACTATAGTGGAACACAATGGTTATTGGTGTTTGGATATCCAGTGACCCGTGATAGACACCCAATCTTTTAGTGTGACGGCGGATCTGGGTTTTGTGTTACAGATCTAGGTCCAGTGTTATAGATCTGGATAACAAGTGGCGGTTCGAATCCTGTTGACGACTTGAAGGTATTGAATCTACTTATTTAATTTTTATATTATATAAAACAAGATATAAGAAGATGTAGATTGATTTCAAAAAGAAAAATATACAGATCTGGGTAGCACATATAGGTCTTATAAGAGCCGAAGAGAAGATGATGATTGATTTTCGAAAAGCAAAATATTAGTAGTGTTGGTGTAGGAAGGTATAAAAAAAGGACCTTACATCCCATATTTGATGAGAAAAAAGAAGTGATGTCAAATAAATTATCTATAAAAGGACCTCCTCCTCATGTTGCTAAGGCCACAGGGTGTGGCTTAACGCCACCCCACCACCTCACCAATTATAGCGCCCCAGGGTGCCAACCACCACTCCATCGTCGTTAAGAGGGGGCGCTATAGCCCTTCTGCCAGCGTGAGTTGGTCAATGTAACCGCTAACGAGCAACATTGAGGAGATCGAGGGTGAGCTGTGTAACAACCCGCACGTTCGTGCGTTGTTACCACTCGTTATACTCGTTACGCCTAGCACCAGAGATTCGGATCATAATGTAACTATATCGCATACATCGCTATATCGCAATAGTTTCGCATATTATCGCATATTTTATCGCTATCACATCACATTGCACTTGCTGACAACCACGATGATGTCGAGTGAGGACCAATTCAACCCTCCTTGATAGTCGTGGTGTGCCGCAAGGTAGCAACACTCAAAAACGCACTCGCAGGCACGCATAACTCGGTTATCGTAAGATTTGGAATACGGATATGTATATACGACCCAATGTGACTAATTATAATAAATATATGAAAATGTGGATGAAAATGTGTACCCAAACTAACGCAACGCTTAACGATCGAAACGAAACGCCAAAACTCAACTCGCCGGCGGCACTTGATCGGATGACAATTCGATCGGATTGCCATCCGATCCGAATCACTGCACCACCTTCTCTCCTCTCTTGCCTATAAATACCCCCACTCTCACATCATTTTCCCTGATGTGGAGCTCTCACTCGACCAGCACGCTTTGGGGCTATTTTCTCTCGATTTCTCGCGATTCTTGTAAGTTTTCAACCTAAATCTTGTACATCTATGATCTACGCACACTTCTTCATCTTTTTCACCTTTGAATCTTCCAGTGTGGTATCTAACTGATGGCTCGGACCCCCAAGAACGACCGTCACGAACCAGTAAACCGGTCAGATTTGGGTGATTCATGACCGATCGGGTCCCCTGGTTCGAGGTGGGGTTTCTGTTGTTTAGCACGTCACAACACTGTCTCGATCAAAACCGGCAAAAACCTTCAAAATAATCAAGTGCCAAGGACGACTAGATCATTTGGATGGATTGTCGTCCGATCGGACAGTCATCTGTCCGATCGGACAGGACAATCATCCGATCGGACAAGACGGTCATCCGAACGGACAGGACAGTCATCCGATCGGACTGCCATCCGATCGGATTGCACCTTGGGTCCCACACTTGACTTTGATTTCAACAAATTGGAGTTTGAACATTAAATGGACTACCACCCGACCATGTGGTGTTTAGACTTCAAGGCTTAAACAATTTTCAACGTATCCAATACAAACGGATTGTCACCCAATCGGACTACACTCCGATCGAGTGACAAACTGCTGTGAACTTGTTCTCACTAAAGTGTCTACCAATCGGGTTATCGCCCGATCGAACAATCGTTCGATCGACCGACCTGAAAGGGTAGAGATAATTCTCTGTTTTCAAAATGCTACAACGAAAACTCCAAAAGGAAAACCATCATACACAAACACATCTTTCACCTGATCGACCGACCACCCGATCGGATTGTCATTCGATCGGAGTCTGTCCGATCCATTGACACCCTACACCGTTTAACGCATTATCCAACGCTTACGTTATCAATCTGAAATCAGGCTAATCTCAGACGCGCTCCCTTCAATCCAACCAAGTTGTGTTTTCTTGACGATCACCGACTGTGAGACTGTGGAGTACGTTTCGAACCCCCTTTTTATCGCATTTTGGGTGTAACATAGGTTTCTATCAAATCAAACTTATCAAACGAATTATTCAATTAAACTGTTTATCACTTGCGAATAACTGTTATGCATATTTACACGTGATGCTAGTTACATATGTGTTAGGACTTATACTCGCAAGGTCCCGCCTTAACTAGTATAGTACTATAGCACCCGACGGGGTCTAGTTAGGATGAATAGCAATCGCAGCTCGAGTGACTTAGCTGGTAGTATCAGTCTTGTATGCATGTATGTTGAGGTATCTCGTTTATGTATTTGGTAATTCGCAGCACTTTAACTATTTATGCTACTCTATCAAAACTTGTATACTCGCCAATCCTTTTTGTATTGACGTTGTTTTAACGTATGTTGCAGGTTTAGTCACAGTCTACATCAAATCAAGCTAGGAAGTCTAGAAACTCACCTAAATTCTATGTTGTCGGATTTGTATTGTTTGGGAGGACAAGAAATCTGTGATAGCTTATGTGAATGTATGGTTTATTAGTATGGGATACTGAACGTATTAAATACTGTCACAATATAGTTGTTATGGATTCTCTTGAGTAATCTGATTCGCCTAATGCCACGCCCCGATGATTCCGCCATCGGTTGGGGTGTGACAGATTGGTATCAGAGCCATAACTATAGGGAATTAGGCCAGACATAACCTAGTCCGGGTCAATGTCTTTGAAACGACCTAGTCTATAGTCTAAGTACAAACGGGCCGACTCGTACGAACCCAGTAGGGTTTGTATGGGCCTACTTGATACTCTCGATCGAAATTGCTAAAAACTACAACTTTGTGTGAACATCGCGTACTACAGCTTCACACGAAGAAGCCTTTCCTAAGGCTGAAATACTATTTAACCTTTCCTAAGGCTGACACAATGCACACGTTTTCGAAAATACTCGCATAACGAAACCGAGTGATCCAGTCGAGACCAGGTGTGAAAACCAAGAACTCTCGATGAGATCGCTCACTCAGCGCATTTTTCTAGCACGGGAACCTTTCATCGAGCTAGGAGTGACATCCACATCTCGACGAAAGTCTCCATTTCGAAATCTAGTGGAACTCACGAATTTATTCGAAGAGCATAACCACAATTAGAAACGAAGTTGTTAAGTCAGGGGTGAAACCCGTATCTTAATAAACCGTTCCACTCTCTAAAATGGTTTTCGAAAAGCTCTCACCAAGGACTCGACCATAACGATGACTCGAGCCACGCGATGACTAGGAGGACGAATGCCATGAGCTGCATCCCAGTGGAAGCATAAGTCTTCTAGGTCAACGCGCATGCACGAACTTGTTGGGTATAGTTGGGTTACCTTGGGTAGTCGACGCCTAAACACCCAAGGCACTCCGATTATTTTACTAAGGTGGTGTTTGTTTTTTGTCCAGAAGCACTTCTGGCCACTTATGTCTGCGCCGCGCAGATGCGCGCAGACGTTTGGATGTTGCAGCTTGTTTGTTTTCTCGCAGACCTTTCATTAAAAAAGGTCTGCGAGACCTCTTCACCACGCAGTCATGTTCCATCCTCTTCCAACCTCTTCTCCTCTTCTCCCTCCAGCCGACACACCTCATCTGCCAACACCACTTCCGACACCACCTCCTCCGCCGACACCACCTCCTCTGCCGCCACCACCACCTCTACCTCCGCCACCCATCTCTCCCTCTCTCTCTTCAGCAGAATCATCTCTCTCTCTCTCTCTCTTCAGCAGAATCAACCTTCGACACCCATCATCTCTCTCTCTCTCTCTTCAGCAGAATCATCTCTCTCTCTCTTTAACACAAATCAACTCCCAACATGTCAAAACCCACCATAGAATCAAGAGAGAGAGAGGGAGCGGCAGGAGAGAGAGGGAAAGAAGAGAGAGATCTGTGATGGCGGTGGTGGAACCCCCAAATCGAACGACGGCAGATGGTGGGTTTTGATGTTCTTCATCTTCAAACAAACCCCCAAATCGAACGACGGCAGATGGTTGTGACGGGGTGGGTGGTTGGGACGGGGATGGGTGGTTGTGGTGGTGGTGGTGGTGAGGTGGTGGTGGTAGTGAGGCAGATGGTTGTGGCGGTGGTGATGCAGAGAGAGAACAAGAGCTTTGGTCAAGAGAGAACAGATGGTTGTGTGTGAAGTGTGTGTTTGTGTGTGTTATCTTTTTGTAGAATAAAAAAAACAAACCATCTTCTCCTTGCAGACTGCAGACCTTTGGTCCACCTCTTCTCCTTCAGATGCCTGCAGATGTTGTCCGCAGACCGCAGACCTTTTACCTCTTCAAAAACAAACACCACCTAAGCCTACGACTCGCCGGTTTTACGCTTTAATGAACTTAATTACGCTTTATGTGTTTATTTTACGCCTTACCGATTTCTCGATTTGTCAATTTTCGCTCCTTGTTTTACAAAACGCACAACTCGCACAGCCATCGCAATCTAAAACGAAAACCGAATGTTCGCAACAAAACTAATGTCTAATTACTCACTTACGCTCTCGCTCTCTCCCTCTTCACCGCGTCCTCGCGCAATCTACACTGATATGTATGTGTATAAGTGTAAACTACAACTATCTATATCTAAATACAAACAAATCATTGTGTGAGACTTAGGAATCTTGTGTCTCCTATGTGGCTCCTATGTGACTTCGCATTTCTATTATACTACCGCATCCAGTTTTGAACGCGCTCAATCGCATCGCAAAACTCAAAAATCATTATGATCGAATCTCACTCCAAAACTCTCTCTGTCTAGATGCCTTCCAACGACTCTACCTCGAGACAAACAACTAGGAGAAGAGCCAAACGAAGAGTCGAGAAGAGGATTGCCTCGCTTGTGGCCAGGGAGGTGGCCAAGGTCATTCCTCAGATTGTCTCTCAAGTGCACTCTCTCAGCAACTCTCGAACCTTGGGAGACTCTAAGACGGAAGCGCCACAATCTGCTTTCCTCTACAAACACTTTAAAGCCTGTGACCCGATGGAGTTCATGGGTGAAGGAGGTGTGTCCCAACTACTCCAGAGGTTCGATTATGTCGAAGTTACCCTTCGTCAGAGTGGGTGTCCCGATAGTTTCCGTACTACTTGCGCAACCGGAGTATTTCAATCGCAAGCACTCGACTGGTGGACAGCCGAATGTAACAAACGTGGATCTCCGCAGCTTACGCTCTCTCTTGGGATGAGTTGAAAGAGCTCATGAAGAAAGAGTACTGCCCTCCCCACGAAGTCCAGAAGATAGAAGACGAATTTTGGAAAATCAAGCAAGCCGAAGGTGACAATGCTGGCTACACCGCAAGGTTCAAACAGCTTAGCATAATCTGCCCAAGTCAAGTCAACACTTCAGAAAAAGCCATCACGAAGTACATTCGCGGCTTGCCTGATTGTGTGGGCGATTTTGTCGAAGCTACAAGACCTGCTACCATCAAAGAAGCCTACCGCTTGGCCGCAGAAATCAACGACAAATGAGTCTTGGACGGATTTTTCTCCAAGAATCCTGTCAAACAAGCTCATTAAGCAATCGTCATCGATTCATCCGATGATTCTTCTAACGATTCCTCCGACGATATCTCCAGCGAATCATCAGACGAATCCGCCAACGACACCGCATCATCTCAGGAAGCTCAGCCCAGCCGTAAACGAAAGACCATGAGCCCAGACTCTTCAACAACTGGATTGTCGCAACCCGAACCTCTCCAAGCAGCTCCAGTTCACTTGAAACGCACCTAAAACGGAGCTCATCCCCTGTGTTTCACGTGTACGTATCATCACCCGCCAGAAGCTCACTGTCGCTATTGCGCAAATTGCAACTGGTATGGTCATCTTACGCAGCACTATCGCACAGGACCGCAACCTTAAGGAATTTCAGCAACAACCGCAGTCTCTGCAGAAGTACTCCACAACAACGTTATTTTGCTTCTAAATGTTGTTGTAATAATACGACTTATCGCCATCAATTTCTTTTATGTGTGGAACTTGTTCTATCTCTTGACGCATGTGGATTCTATTTCTCTCTTATACTCGCGCACAATCTAGATGCTAACACTATGTATTATATAATGCATTTTACCCTACTACGCGTTCTTGAGATAAGGTACGATAAACGTGCAAGAATCAGATTAATCACGGGTGCACACGGGATTATTTTGGTTAGTGCACGGAGATCGTAGTGAGTTTCAATGATGCCTTAACGTTCAGGGCATGGTTAAGCGTGGTGGATACGCCGCTGGTACTTCCTATATATAAGAGTCTTGACCATGTCTCACGAAGTGTGACACCTACTCACGAAACAGAGGCGCCTGGCTGAAACATGACAGTGTTTCGCCATGCTAACCGAAGTTTTGTGAAGAAAGTGCCATGTGGAGTTGGAACGTAGACCTATTATGCTATTGTGGTTATTTTCGACACACTATAATACATCGCAAGGCGTAACAATCTCAATCTCAAACCAAAGTGTGTAATCGCAAGACTTTTCGTAAGTCACCACGCTCGCAATCGCATTATCGTTGGAATCTATCTCGCAAATCGCAATCGTTTATTATGTGTCACGTGCTGTCGCTTATTGTGTATTCGCAATCTCAAATGTTTATTATATGGATCGCTATCGCTTAAGGTGTTTTCGCTTAATCACATATTTTATGTGTATTCGCTCCATCGCTTACCGCTTACTGTGTATCGCTTGCTGCGACTTGCGTATCGTGGATCGCTTGACGAGTACCGCACCTCACTCGTCGCTTTTCGCTTGACGCTCCTCGCACCTATCTCACCGCTTCGATACTCTTATCGCTTATCGCTATTGGTGTTATCTGTGTTATCGGTATTATGTTAGCACTCATGACCTCGCCTCACGGGACGAAACTAATAGGGCTAAGACATGGTGGTGTTTTAGCCATATCAGCAAACTTTCGTGGAAAAAGGCCATGTGGGCTAATGTTAGTTAAAAATTGTGTAGTTGTTAAATCTAATCGAATCGCGTGTCTCCGTCGCTTGCAACGCATAGACAGTCGCTTATCGCTCGACGGTTGTCGCTTGTCGCTATCGCTCATCGCTTTACGCTTGTCGCTTATCGCTTTACGCTTATTGCCGCCGTCTTCACTTACTATACTTGGTGTTTGGTGTTTGGTGTTTGAGTTATCGATTATCGCGTACCGCTTATCGCTTCTCGCACTCGCTTGTGTCACTAAACTGAGTTCGAAAACGACTTCATCGCTCTGTTCGCCCTTTCAAGACTCGATCTAACCCTTTCCCGTTGGGATCGAGTCATCGCAAGTCTGTCTGTACTATGTCGACACAGATGACACTGCCGCACGAGACGAAAGCCATATGGATAAAACATGGTGGATACGCCGCTGGTACTTCCTATATATAAGTGTTTTAGCCATATTGTAGAACTTTCGTGGGAAAGTGCCATGCGGGGCCGACCTTAAATTTAAAATTTTGGTATCATTAAAAGGCTTTGTTTACACAAATTTTAAACCGATCTTTTTCTTACAAAACTTTTTCTAGAATTTGATCCAAAACCTTTGTACAAAACAAGATTTATCTTGTAACGGTGGTGTTAAAATCGACTCAAGTTACTGCCGCGTGATGAGAAAATTTCGTAAAACAAGTTTAAACGCCTTAAAAATCTTTAGTAACCAAATAAAACCCCACTCATAGCGATGGTGTGAACATCGAAACAGTTTAACACCGCGCTGTGGGAAAATTTTTCATAAACAAGCTTCTTCAAACCTTTTCGAATTGATCAACTTTTTCGAGAATTTAGAACACTATTGGAACGCTTTTCGCGTGTTGCCATCTTCTGTTAATATGAATCGTCTAACTCACCGCCATCGCTGAGACTTCGCAACGCTCTCTCTCATCAATCTTCAATCGATCTCCCGCCCTCGCTTGTCGAATTTCAATTGATCGCTCGTTTATTTTGACGCTCCTAATCGATACTCTCACTCGCATCGATCCTCGCAACCCTTCTTATGGATTATTTCGGGACGAAATTTCCTAAAGCAGGAGAGACTGTAACCACCCGCACGTTCGTGCGTTGTTACCACTCGTTATACTCGTTACGCCTAGCACCAGAGATTCGGATCATAATGTAACTATATCGCATACATCGCTATATTGCAATATTTTCGCATATTATCACATATTTTATCGCTATCAGATCACATTGCACTTGCTGACAACCACGGTGATGTCGAGTGAGGACCAATTCTACCCTCCTTGATAGCGGTGATGTGTCGCAAGGTAGCAACACTCAAAAACGCACTCGCAGGCACGCATAACTTGGTTATCGCAAGATTTGGAATACGGATATGTATATACGACCCAATGTGACTAATTATAATAAATATATGAAAATGTGGATGAAAATGTGTACCCAAACTATCGCAACGCTTAACGATCGAAACGAAACGCCAAAACTCAACTCGTCGGTGGCACTTGATCGACTGACAATTCGATCGGATTGCCATCCGATCGGACTGTCATCCGATCCGAATCACTGCACCAACTTCTCTCCTCTCTTTCCTATAAATACCCCCACTCTCACATCATTTTCCCTGATGTGGAGCTCTCACTCGACCAGCACGCTTTGGGGCTATTTTCTCTCGATTTCTCGCGATTCTTGTAAGTTTTTGTTAGGATTGGAGGCTGTCATGATTGTGTTTGTTTGTATAATTTGAACAAATCAATAGAAATGAACAGAGTTTAAGTGCAGTGGAAATGAACAAAAAACTTTGTAAACACAATCAAAGAGGAAGATAGTTTTGATAAACATTTGCTTTTCATAGAGTCAAAAGATTACAAATCAAAGCAAAAGATTACAATGCAAGCTTACAGACTAAACTCCCCCTCAGCCTGATGCTCCAAGGTTGATTGCACAAGATGAAAGGATTGGACTGAAGGAGAAGAACTCACTCAGTCAATCAAATGTAACAGTACAGGGTATTGCTCCATTTATAGGCAAACCAAACCACTGAGGCATCTCAACTGACGTCACCATAAAAGGGACATCTAATAAACTAACAAACTCTATCTACTGTTCTATAACTACTGACCATACAGACACTGATTGCATTCTAAACACTAATGTATAAACACTGATTCTTCATTCCACTGATGTAGTCAACCACTGTTGTTTGAGCATCAGTGCTTTCTTCAAAGGATGATCAGACCTTGAATGGGCAGTGCTTTAATTCTTCAGCAGTGCTTGGATTTCGTCAGTAGATTGAGCTTCAGCCTTTAAACTTCATCAGTGCTTTGGCTTAACAGTAGTTTACAGGATCAACAGTTGTTGATAAGGGCAGTACTTGGAGCATATCAGATGTTGGAGTCACTGTCAAGGGGAAAGCTTAATGTAAACAGCTGCTTATGACTAATCCAATGTAGTGATCCGGTTTTGGCTTTCATTATCTGTTCCTCTGGGGTTCAATCCCAACAATCTCCCCCTGGAACAGATAATGCCAAAACCCTTCATTATTCTGGATTTTTATTTCTCATCAGAAGTTCCTTAACTTGTCTTTTAAATTCTACTTCAAAGTCCTTGGAACTTGAGTCATCCTCATCCCTACACAGTGTAAGTTCAAGGAGATCCTGCAAATCTTCAACACCAAGACCTAGTGCTTCTTTCCTTGATATGTACTTCACTTCACCATTGGATCTGACCAGGGTCAATACATGGGTCTTTTGATCAGACATCCACTTTAGTACTTTTGAACCCAATGGGTTTCTTGGGAGAGATTTATTCACAGATGAGTTTGGAGATATTGGCCTTGTGAAAAGTTGTGAGCTTTCAGCAGACATTTGTTTGAAGGCCATTTTGATGACATCATTTGCTGCAGCTACATCTTCTGCAGTCTCTTTTTCAATCTGTTCTTGTCTCTTCTTTTGATCTAGCTCAATGGCTGTCATGTCTGCTGAAGTGTTTGGTGATGCAGGTTTGGTTAATACCTTTTTGATAAGGTTTTGAAGTTTCACTGAGCTATCTTCTTTTAGATCCATTTTCTTGATGGCTTCTGTAAAGAACTCAGCTTCTTTTTCTTTTTCTTTTTCACTGGTCAACAGTTTTCCTTTTTCTTGGTTTTTCACAAGGATAGGGTTATCTGCTGATGTGATCAGTGGTTTAAGAGCATTAATCTGCTGTTCTAGCTTTTTGTAGTCAGGCTTCTTTGGAGTGTCTGAGACTGTTATCCTCCTTTTCTTAAGCCTTTCATAAGCCTCATCGGTATACTGTTTTGTCCATTTTGCTATGGCTTCAGCAGTATCCACCTTAGCATCCACCAGCTCCTGCTTCTTCCTTTTGTACTCAGATATAAGGTCAGCAATGAGCTTTTTGTATTTGTTCCAATTTGGAGTTGTCTTCTTCTTTCTTGGATCATTTTTAATCCTTTCAATTCTGTTTGCCTCATGCTTTAAAGCAACTATTGGCCATTCTTCAAATTGTTTTTCTTCAGCAGGATAGAATTTTTCTTTCATGATGTATGCAAGATATTCTTTTCTCATTAATTTTTGTAGATCTGCTTTTTCTTTGCTCAGATCTTGTGCATAGTCTTCCATCAGCTTGACTTTAGTGAGCAAGAATGCCAATTTTTCAGAAATGGCTTCGTCACTTTGACCTTCACATTCAATTTCAGCCCTTATCTTAGCCTACCTTGCTTTGAGCTTGAGATATTCATCCATATTTTCTGGGACTATGAAGCCTATGAGAGAAGGAAATCTTCTATTTGAAGGATCATCCTCAGTGTAGAATTGTCTCATCTCATTTTTTACAGCTTCCAGTTCCGTTGGATATTTTGCAGCAATAGGATCATATTTGTCCTCATTTACCTGAGTGGTTTTTCTTTTTCTGGTGTAAAGCCTTTTTGGAGAAGGGAATTTTGGTTGTGATGTGGAAATATTGAGAGCAGTGGTGGATGGTTGACAAACAGCTGTTGGAACAACTAGTGTTTCAACCTCTGTTGTCATTACAACTACTGATGTGTTAGTAGGTGTCTTCTGCTTTTGAGCAGGTGTTGAAATGGCAGTGGTTTGAGTGGTGGAAAGTGTCTGACTAACAGCAGTTGAAACAACTGGTGTTTCAACCACTGTTGTCATTACAACAGATGTTGTAACATCTGTTGTCTTCTGCTTTTTGGCAGGAGGAGATGATGGGGTGGCTGTTTTTGGTGGTGAATTTGGTTTTGGTGGGGGTGATGTAATCATAGATGATGGTGGTTGATGCGTGTCAGTGTGTATATGTTTTAGGTGTATATTTTAAGCCCTTTTTACACTTTTTAGCCAAGTTTTAAATTTATAAAACACGATATTTACTAACACTAAACACACATATGGGCAAGTGCACCCATCGTGGACGTAGTATAGTGTTGGTAAGATACCGAGGTCGTCCAAGGACACAAGAGCTTTTAGTTCCGGTTTATCCTCAACGTCTAATCAATCAAAATGTTAGAAAAAGGTTTTTAAACTAAGAAAATAAAACTAACTAAAATGCTGAAAAATAAAATAAAAGTGAAACAGATAGACAAGATGAATCACTTGGATCCGACTCGTGTGTAGTGTAACCTTTGATTATTTTTGCACTTTTGCACTTGTTTAAGAGATTATCTTAGTTATTGTAGTAGGACCCTCTTTTGAAAGCGACGTTACCCTCAACCCAGTAGTTTGAGTCAGCAAGGATACAATCCGAAAGGGTCGGATTATTGAAAGATAATTAATTAAGTTATTAATGCATAATGTGGTAGGCCCCTCTTTTTGTGACAACTGTGTTTTGTAGTCGTGGTGCGATGTAAAACAATGTTGATTATTAATAAAACAATGTTGATTATTAATAAAACAATGTTGATTATTAATAAAACAATGTGCTTTGGTGTTATTATATGTGTTTTTGTGTTATTATGTGAGTATTTGTGTTTGGTGATTTTGCAATTCGATTCGATTCCGATTTCAAGCTCTAAATCACTTTCTGGAAGGTTATATGCGCATGAATGCGTAAATATAACCAGTTTAACGCAACAACACTCCGGAATAGTGAAATAGGCTTAACATACCTAAAATAACCTCCACATAACTTAGAAATAAGTTTTGGATGGTTTGGTGTGTTGAAATCAAGTTTGTTCGATCGCAGGGACTATTTGTGTCAAACTGCGAAACTATACCGATTTGTATGGTAACGAACATTCTGGTACTTGATCATAAGTTAAACAAACTTTATTGATCAATAGGGACTAAAAGCGTCAAAAACTGCATAAGTTTGCATTTTCGCGCATATCTTACGTTCTGAATACATCCGGACATCCAAAAATTTATGTGAGCATTAAAATATTATGTTTTAGTGTTTGGCATAATAAAAATCCATTCGTCGCGCAATTTGGATCGTTTTTGCGTTCGTTACGACTCCCGTCGTAATTAACCGAACAACGCAATCGTACGACCAAACGATCCGACATCTGAGATATTTTTGAGCACATTTTAAGTTCCCTATACTTTAACTTCATTTTAGATCCTTAAAATGGGGTTAACGGGGTTTAAACGTGCCAAAAATGCTTAAAATCAAGTTTGGGGCTTCAGGGGCCTGTTCTGCCATTTTTCAAACTTGGCTGATCTGCACAAGGCATACGGACCGTAAGCACATCTCCATACGGTCCGTAAGGACCTACCAGATCAGCAGAATGTGTTTTCCAGCTTGTTCCAGCTGTTACACACTTATGCTCATGGTTTTGGCCATTCTATGGGCTGGTTTGAAGGCTCCCATGGTATTCAAATCAGTGGGTATGATGTGTAGGGCTTGGATCGAAGCTCGGTTTCCAAGAAACGATCCTAACGGTTGTGGATTTCCTATAAATACCCATCCCCCATTTCATTCATTCCCACATTTGATCTGAGTTTTTCTCTAAGTGGTTGTGTTTGTGCACTTCCTACCTGAGATTTACTTGGAATCAAACCTTGCGGGGACCTTCTGTAAGTATTCTTTCGCGTTTTTCGTTCGTTTCTGTCGTTAAAGTCAAACTGTGTTTGACTTTCTGCTTTGACCAGTTTATGGTCAACGCAAAGTTCGTTTGAACTTCATAACGTGAGCGTAATCACGATGGTTATAGTCCCTAGTGACTATACCTACTGATTACCACGTTATCTAGGCTCAGTGACGAGTCGTAGCTTCGGCCAAAATGCGTTTTCTCGCGTATTTTGTAACCAAGCTACTTTTAGGTATCAAAACCATTTGTTTTGATACCAAACCTGTTTTCTAACTTAACTAAACATGCTTTGGCATGTTTAGCTCGTCACTTGTTAGTTTAGTGCTTATATAGAGTCGTAAGTCAAGCGGACTAAACACCCGCTTAGACTTTCGAACACGACCCGTTTGGTCGATCATTAGGATCCGACCAAACACGTTTAGTGACCATAGTAGCGTAGGAAATAACCTTCCGGGGTTATACCTTATGGTTACTTAGGTTTGATTAGTCGCATGATAAGTAGTTTATGTGCCCTTGGTAAATTACCAAAATACCCTTTTCATACATAATTGGTAATTAAGCATATGTAACTTAAACTTTTGACACGTAACTGATTATGTAACATAATTAAACATGTATGGGCATATAATACATGTCATAGGACTAGTTAGACGTCTCGAACGCGCTTTTGCGTGCACAACGCGTTAAAGTGGCGTAAGCTACCTTAATGGGTCACGATGGGTCGAAAGCACTTAGGTTAGGTTTCAATTTAGGATGTAGGTTTCGTTAAACCATATCACATGAGTTCCAACACTCATTTGGTTTACAAGACCTCATTCTGTCCGATCGTCCGATTTAGGCGTCTATTTGTTTGACTAGTGGTTCGATTACTAGGTGCTACTTGATTCCTTTGGTTTGCTTGAGTTTGTTGGAATTCTATTTAATCGAGGATACTTTGCACTACATGTGAGTACATAGTTCCCCTATTTTACTGTTTTCAATTGTTTTGGGGTGATTCATATGTACGAAATGTTTTCAAAGTTTAAACGATGATTTCAAAAACGATTAAAACGATTTTTACTAGACTAATAACGATTTCAATAATGTGAACGAAACTTGATGGTTGTAGTTACATAACAAATGACATTCATTAATTTTGGCCGAACCGACCAGTATTAGGTTATGGTACCATAGGATCTGACAAATCCCGTTACTTTACTACACCCATGGTTATGTGTGGGGGTTGTGGGTAGCGACTGAATCTGATATTTGTTAACTTACCCTTTGGTGGTTTGTTAATACGAGAACGAGTTGAACGATGGACGAGTCATGAAGGTTTGAATGTTGTTAGCGAGACGACCCAAAATAGTTTTTCACAATTAAAACGAGGATGATTTAAACGATTCTAAACGAGTTAACGATTTTCAAACGATTTTAAACGATTTGGGTGAACGATTGGTTTTTGATTAGTGTTTAGATAACGGGACGGGTGTAATGTGATGAAAGCATGGTGGATACGCCGCTGGTACTTCCTATATATAAGTGTTTTCAACATATTACATACCGTGGCGTTATTTAGTTCACTTGGGTAAACGATTTCAAACGATGTCACACAACGATGTTTTCTAAAAGATATAAACCATATGAGTTTTTAACAAGTTTTTACAAGATGTTTTACTAGCTGGTTTTCTAAAACAAATGTTTTGAGTTAAGAAGCATGGCTACGAGATTTTATAAACCATAATCAACTTGATTTGAGTTGGTTAACTATGTTGCAATACATTTTTCAAAACAAGGTTTGTATTTTGATTCTTGTAGTCTAATAAAGTACCGCAACATATAAACGAGCCATGATTCCGATACTCTTATAAAACCTATGTACTCGCCAGCATTTCTTTGCTGACTAAGTTTTTACATATGTTTCAGGTGTCGATGCTTGATTGATTTCTAGGATGCATGCGTCACATAGGATCTGGACAAGGCCTTAGTGACATAATAACTATGATAGACGATATCAAACTTGTTTGTTCTATGTGTTGAGACAATGTAATGTTTAATATTATCAATAAAACAAAACTATTTTTGAATCCATAGTTGTGAAACAATTATTCTGTTGCAACACTCCCCGACGTTTCCGCCACGGTTGTTCTCCTACGTGGTCGGGGTGTGACAGAAAAGTTGGTATCAGAGCCAATGGTTATAGGGAATTAGGTTATTAGTAATACTTTGACCTAGACTATAACTTTTAGGACCCCAACGCAAGTTTTCTTGCGTTTAGATTTTAAAACAATACCGTCACCTATCCTTAGGTGATAACCACAATGAGAACGCTAAGTTCGAATCCGTTTTGAAAACTAATCATCCGTTCTAGGATGATTTATTACTAGGTTTTGAACCCTTTGTTATAAGGTTTTGAACCCTTTAAGTTTTCGAAATCTCGTCAGAGTTTGGGTCTAAATAGTGTGAACACGTGCAAACTGGAAGAGTGGGTGCCTGTACTTTGAGTTTTCTGTCTAAGGCTAGAGTGTTCGTACAAATCCGCAGTATCGGACCAGTCACTCTTACCTGGGAACTCTTGGGGTGAGTGTCCACCTATAGGCGAGCATGTCTTCGGCGATACATTATTTTTGATCTATTTACTTTGATTAGTCACTCCGTGTCGTTTGTTTGTTCGAGGTAAAGAACAAATGATCGCCTTTCTGCTATTTTGAAGGTATTTTCAATACCTCGTCTTCTTTTCAACCTCACTCGTTTCTCTTATGTCCTTATTAGACAATGCCTCCTCGTCGTGAAGCACAATCTTTCACTATTGAATAAATCGCAGCCCTGGTCTCTCAGCAAGTGGCTGCTGTACTTCCAGGCATTGTGACCCAAGTCCACGAGGTATACAACAACAACAATAACAACAATGCGCCGTGCAACTTCAAGAGCTTCAATTCTGCTAACCCTCTAAAGTTTTCTGGGTCGCAAGGAGCAACTGCGCTCTTGCAGTGGTTTGAGAGTATCGAGAGCACATTCCGACACGTCCAGTTTCCGAATGCGCGAAAGGTTGAATTTGCTTCTAGTGTGTTTGAGAAGCGAGCGCTTACCTGGTGCAATGGTGTTATGCGCGATAGGGGTGCTGAAGTGGCATTGGCACAAACGTGGGATGAGCTTCGGGCTCTCATGATGAAAGAGTTTTGTCCCCGTCACGAGATTCGGGCTTTGGAACGAGAGTTTGACGATTTAAAGCAAGATGGCGCTGAACACCGTGCGTACACGGATCGTTTTGAGGAACTCAGTCTGTTGTGTCCCATCATGGTTACCCCTCTAGAGAAGGCAATCGGGAGATATATCGATGGTTTGCCCGATTCCATTCAGGATATTGCGATCGGTGTTAATCCTACTACCCTTCGTCAAGCAATCGAGTTGTCTGCTACCCTGACTGAATCTCAAGTCAGGAAGGGTAAACTCACCCGCAAGGGTGATAAAAAGAAGGCGACTGATTCTGGAAAAGACAAGAAAAAGGGTAAGGATAAGGAAGATGAGACGACAAAGAAGTCGAGGAAGCGGAAGGATGCTCAGAATTTCGCTGTTACGGCACAGACTAATCAGAACCCACCGGCTCAGCCTCCTGCGAAGAAGGCGTATGCAGGTACCGCACCTCATTGTGCACGCTGCAACGGTCACCACGTTGCACAGCAAGCTTGCAAGCAATGCACAACGTGTGGTAAGCTTGGGCATTTGGCCAATATTTGTCGTCTGGGACAAAATCAGGCTGCTCAGGTTCAAGCTCCGGTTCAGGGGAATGCTGCAAGATTCCCACCGGGTTCGTGTTTCAATTGCGGAGAGTTTGGTCACTACCGCAACAACTGTCCAAGACTGGTGAATGCAAACGCGAATGCTAAAGTAAACCCGAATGCGAACGTCAACGTCAATGTGAATCCAGCACGTGGACGTGTGTATAACATCAATGAGGCAATCAACGATGCAGCAGTGAACGATTAGTATTTTGTATTTCCTCTGGTTGCTATCTTTTAACATTTAAAGACAATGCGGTTGTTATGTAAATACAAATTTGTGGTTTTTATTTTTGTGAACCAATGCAATTGTATGAATGTTTGATGCAACCTTATGATGTCAATACAAAAACAAACCACTCGTGTGATTTTGTCATTTTTTTATGATCACTTGTGATCTCCCCTAGAACCTTAAAAGCCCATTTCTTTTGAGAAACAAGAGCCCAAAGCTATCTACGAAAAAGATATGTTGCTTTCCTAGCACATGTCACCGAGGAGAAAGTCAAGAGCAAGAGTATTCAGGATATTCCGACTGTTCGGGATTATCCAGAGGTGTTTCCTGATGAACTGCCTGGTTTGCCTTCAGTTCGTCAAGTCCTGTTTCATATTGAACTTGTACCCAATGCCAACCCGTCTGCGAAAGCACCTTATCGTCTTGCACCGTCGGAGATGCAAGAGTTATCGAAACAGCTTCAAGAGTTATCTGATAAAGGATTCATCCGTCCGAGCTTTTCACCTTGGGGAGCTCCTGTCCTCTTCGTGAAAAAGAAAGATGGACCTTTTCGAATGTGTATCGATTATCGTGAGCTGAATAAGCTCACCATCAAGAATCGTTATCCCCTACCTCGAATAGATGATCTCTTCGACCAGCTGCAAGGTGCTTCATGCTTTTCCAAAATCGATATGCGTTCTGGGTATCATCAACTTCGAATTCTCGAAGAAGATATTCCCAAAACTGCTTTCCGCTCAAGATATGGGCATTATGAGTTCACTGTCATGCCCTTTGGTTTGACAAATGCTCCAGCCATCTTTATGGACTTAATGAATAGGGTCTATAAACCTTATTTAGACAAGTTCATCATTGTGTTCATCGACGATATTTTTGTCTATTCGAAGTCTCGAGCCGAGCACGAGCAACACCTTCGCTTAACATTGGAACTCCTGAAGAAGGAACAACTTTTCGCTAAATTCTCCAAGTGTGAATTCTGGCTTAAAGAAGTTTAATTCTTGGGTCATATAGTCAATGAGCAGGGTATTCATGTGGATCCATCCAAGATTTGCTGCTATTAAAGACTAGAATACACCAACAACACCTACAAAGATTCGATCTTTTCTTGGTCTTGCTGGTTATTATCAATTCAATTTCAACTTCTCAAATCACGGTTCCACTCACTGCTTTGACTCAAAAGAATAAGCCTTTTGAGTGGGGACCCAAACAAGAAGAAGCGTTCCAAACGCTTTTTGATCTTCAAACTCGTGTTCTTCTAGCTCAGCAATTTTGTGTTTCACAAAATTTAATGGGTACGGAATTACCACATCAGCTTGAGCTCGAAACGAAGGACGATGAGTTGCTCTATTTCAAGGATCGTTTGTGGATTCCAAAACAAGACGACCTTCGCACCTTGGTAATGGACGAATCTCGCAAGTCTCGATATTCTATCCATCCTGGTGCTGATAAAGTGTACAAGGATCTTCGTACTCAGTACTAGTGGCCGGGTATGAAAAAGGATGTTGCCTTGTATGTATCAAAATGCCTAACTTGTCTTAAAGTCAAGGCTGAACATCAACGACCTTCTGGTTTGCTTGTACAACCAGAGATACCGGTTTGAAAGTGGGAGAGCCTTGCGATGGATCTCATCACTATGTTGCCGCATATATCTAAAGGTCACGATGCTATTTGGGTTGTTATCAATCGATTAACGAAATCAGCTCATTTTATTCCAATTCGCAAGGTCCTATCTGCTGATAAACTTGCAAAGATTTATGTTGATGAGATTATATCACGACATGATGTTCCTTTGGATATTCACCCGACTTTTCACGTGTCCAATTTGCGAAAGTGTTTAGCTGACGCTGATCTTCACATTCCTCTCAACGATATTCGAATCAATGAAACAATGCACTTTGTCGAGAAACCCGTGGAGATCATGGACCGTACTTTCAAACAGTTGAAGAACAAACGAATTCTGTCACACCCCCAAAATCCACCCGCGGAGTACCACCGCTTGGGAGCGTGACTGACCAGGATCAAGCCATCAATCATATCAAACATAGCATTTAATAATAAAAGTCATTAAAGTAATTCATCAAGACATGATCGATGTTTCAAAACCAAGCATTGTTTAAGTAGCGGAAGCATTGTTATAAACCCAAGTTAAAAATACGGAAATGTCATATGTGTCTAATCAAAGCAATACGATCCTTGTCCACAACGACCGGCTCCTCTTTGTGCAAGCTTCAAGTACCTAACGATCTGCAAGGCATGTAACAGAATGATCAACAAACTAGTTGAGCGAGTTCACAGTAATTAAATGCGTAACAGTAAGTAACGGGTGGCTCTACTGGGCCGATAGTAAGTTATATAGGTGGGGGCTTCCCATGTTAAGTGACCACTAGACTATTCGTATCAACTACTCGTATCATCCCTGTTCTTCTTCCGAGAACAGTAGCGCGTATGGGGTGTACGTAGGTCTTACGTACGTATCCTTCACAACCGAGGATAGGAGACGCGGGGGTGTACGTGGGTTTCACGTACGTATCCTTTGTACCGAGGATAGAAGTAAGTAATGCGTACACGTAGGTTTTACGTGCGTGCCTGACATCCGAGGCAGTAATTGGCATATGACCACGTAGGTGTTATCCTAACCTACGGAACCGTCCTGACATCCGAGGATCATGGTAGGTGATAGTCTAGGAAAGCATATGTACGTTCTTAGTCAATTGTAACCTTTATCCCATTCCCACGACCCGGGAATCCCATGCCTTAGTAGGAGTGTGAACTCACCTGGGTTTGCTCGGCAGACGGTAAAATGCTCAAGTATACAAGTAAGAAATCAACCACGTCCTATCATGGTTACTATGCAAGTTAGGTTCGTATGTAGCACATGTATCACGTATGGTATCAAGTATGATCATGGCAAATCACATAACCGTATCAGCAGTTCATATCAAGTAACGAGTCCAAGTAGTCAGCCCAATTAACATAAGCAGTCCAATTAGTAACTATGTAAACAAGTCCAATAACATAACAGTCATAAGGTTGGGCCCGTGACAGCGTAGGCCCAAAACAGTGTGCGTGCAAAGGAGGTCTCGAGTCGCAACCAGCGATCTCGAGTCGCAACCGGTGGTTACGAGTCACAGCCAGAGAATACGAGTCGCAACCGCTGGTTACGAGTCGCAATGGTGATCTCGGTTCGTCATGGTCTGGTTACGAGTCGCAACGGGACTCGCAACCGTAGTCTCGGCTGGTGCTGTTTGTGGTCTCGAGTCGAGACGGGGAGGTTTCGACTCGCAACCTGAGTCGCAACCGTGTGAAACTGATTTCCATAATTCCTGCATTGACTTATCCGTGATTCTAGCAAACATCTAAGGCAGTTTCACAATTTCGATCAATCAACAGTTAATTCAGATTTCATGCATATTCATAACAATTCAAGAACATAACAATTCAAGAACATCGAACCAGTAATACATCAGTAATTGTGCATATGAACCATCACTTTTAACATTCAATTAGGTTAATCCTTGAAACATAACCATCCCGTAGCTTATCAATTCTAACACCCGAAACAATATATGATAACCGATTACTAGATCATGCATTCAAGAACATACACGGCAAACCACAACCCGAATCATAGCACATAATCATGGATTAATCAGCATCATACAACTCCGATTTCGTGACTATATAACCGATTAACAAGATTATTATCATCACACATCATCAACAACTATCCGAATGAACATGAAATCACGCATAAACAACATGTTATCTAACAATACAAATCACAATCACACTAACCGGATTGGAGAAGAAACAAGGGTGATTCCGAGTAGGGGTGTTCTTGCCGTCGGTTCCAAGCACACGAGAGAAGGAGAGGAAATCGCCTAGGGTTTGTGTGTGTGGTGTTTGCAAAAGTAGTGAAACCAACCCCTAGTTCCGGTTTTGTGTGTTGCGAGTGGGGGATTGGGCCGAGCCCATCCGGTTATCTAATGGAGTCCGATTTTCAAAGTGTGGCCCAAACGGGCTTGTGTGACCGGTTTAATGTGCAATCGGGTTTTAGTGTGTGGTTCGGGTTCGTGTACACACAACATACATACACACAAAACAAATATTCATTTAAAATCATAAAATTCAGTTATCATAAGCACGTAACGTTACATCAAAGCAAGTCTAAAGTTCGAGTTGTCACATTATCCCCAACTAATTGGAAATTTCGTCCCGAAATTTGGTATGCACTCACTGAGGAAGCTAGGTAAGTTAAAGCATTCACTGGTTTTCCTGGGGTGTCACATCCTCCCCCCGTTGATCTGGAATTTCGTCCCGAAATTCCGAAGTAGTAGCTTCAGCCTCAGTAGTGGTAGCATTGGTTTCGAATAACTGGGGGTACTTTTCTGTCATTCTGTCTTCGCGTTCCCAGGTGTACTCTGGGCCACGTTTGGAGTTCCAACGAACTCGAACAAGAGGGATTCTCTTGTTTTTGAGGACCTTCACATCCCGGTCCGTGATTTCTACTGGTTCTTCGACGAACTGCAACCGCTCGTCGATAGTGAGTTCCTTAAAAGGAATGATGAGATTTTCATCTGATAGGCACTTCTTTAAGTTCGATACGTGAAAGACATTGTGAACTGCTCCGAGTTCAGATGGTAGGTTCAACTTGTAGGCTACCTTGCCAATCTTTTCTAAGATTTCGAATGGTCCGACGTACCGCGGATTCAGTTTGCCCCGTTTGCCAAAACGTACCACACCCTTCCAGGGTGAAACTTTCTATAAAACCCGGTCTCCGACCTCAAATTCCAAAGGCTTTCTACGCTTGTCCGCGTAGGCTTTCTGACGGTCGCGTGCTGCCGCCATGCGTTGTCGTATCTGTGCAATCTTTTCTGTGGCGTCCACTACAATCTCTGGACCCGTAATCTGACTATCCCCCACCTCTGCCCAACAGAGAGGTGACCGGCATTTACGCCCGTACAATGCCTCGAATGGAGCGGCTTGAATGCTGGTATGGTAACTGTTATTGTATGAGAACTCCACCAAAGGGAGGTGTTTTTCCCAGCCGTTGCCGAAATCGATAACGCATGCTCGAAGCATGTCTTCGAGTGTTTGGATCGTACGCTCAGACTGCCCATCCGTCTGAGGATGATATGCTGTGCTCATGTCTAATCGTGAGCCGAAAGATTTATGCATTGCTTGCCATAGCTCTGACGTGAATCGTGCATCGCGATCCGAAATGATAGAGGTGGGCACTCCGTGCCTCGAAACAACTTCTTTGAGATAGACGTCTGCGAGAGTGGAGAACTTGTCCGTTTCCTTAATTGGCAGGAAGTGTGCAGACTTGGTGAGTCGATCGACTATGACCCATATTGTATCGTTCCCACGCTGGGATCTAGGTAAGCCTGTAACAAAATCCATGGAAATTTCTTCCCATTTCCATTGTGGTATTTTAGGCTGCTGAAGTAGACCTGCTGGCTTCTGATATTCGACCTTGACTCTCGCACAGGTCAAGCATTTTCCAACGTACGTAGCGATGTGGGCCTTCATGCTGGGCCACCAATAAGTAGTGCTGATGTCGTGGTACATTTTATCTGACCCTGGATGTACCGAGTAGCGAGACTTGTGAGCTTCATTCATTACAAGTTCGCGTAAACCGCCATAGAGAGGGACCCATATCCGGCCCGTTACATAGTAGGCGCCGTCTTCCTTTTGTTCCATTTGCTGTCGTGAGCCGCGTAAGGCTTCAGCCTTGACGTTTTCGGGCTTCAATGCTTCTACCTGAGCATTTCGTATCTGTGCTGGAAGGCTAGACTGAATCATAAGCTGTAGCGCTCGCACGCGCTTCGGTAAGGTGTCATTTCGACTCAGAGCGTCAGCCACAACATTGGCTTTGCCTGGATGGTACTTGATGGCGCATTCGTAGTCGTTAAGTAACTCGACCCATCGTCGTTGACGCATGTTCAAATCCTTCTGCTTAAGGACATGCTCGAGACTCCTGTGATCGGTGTAAATCGTGCACCTGGTACCGTACAGGTAGTGTCGCCATATCTTAAGCGCGAAAACAACAGCTCCCAGCTCTAGATCGTGCGTCGTGTAGTTGCGTTCATGAACCTTTAGTTGACGAGAAGCGTAGGCTATCACTTTATCACGTTGCATCAATACACAACCCAGACCCTGTATTGATGCGTCACAGTATACCACGAAGTCATCTGTGCCCTCTGGCAATGAAAGAATAGGTGCGCTGCAGAGCCTATCCTTTAGGTACTGAAAAGCAGTTTCCTGCGTGTTGCCCCAACGGTAGGTGACACCCTTCTGTGTCAGTAACGTAAGCGGCTGAGCAATCTTCGAAAAGTCTCTAATAAACCGTCTGTAGTATCCTGCCAAACCCAAGAATTGGCGTATTTCCGTCGGTGTACGCGGTGCAGGCCAATTTCTAATCGAATCTACCTTGGATGGATCGACGTGAATCCCATCCTTGTTTACCACGTGGCCTAAGAAGTGGACTTCACGAAGCCAGAAGTCGCATTTAGAAAGCTTGGCGTACAACTGTTCCTTCCGAAGGAGTTCCAATATAAAGCGTAGGTGTCGCTCGTGTTCCTCCTGACTCTTGGAGTAGATCAGAATGTCGTCGATGAAAACAATAACGAACTTGTCGAGATAGGGCTTGCACACCCTGTTCATAAGATCCATAAATACAGCAGGCGCGTTTGTAAGTCCGAACGGCATAACCAAGAACTCGTAGTGACCATAGCGAGTTCTGAATGCTGTCTTAGAGACATCCTCCTCGCGGACTCTCAGTTGATGATAACCTGACCGTAGGTCGATCTTGGAATAGTAACACGACCCTTGCAACTGGTCGAACAAGTCGTCTATGCGTGGAAGAGGATAACGGTTCTTCACCGTCACCTTGTTCAGTTCACGGTAGTCTATACACATCCTGAACGTACCGTCTTTCTTTTTCACGAAAAGCACTGGAGCTCCCCAAGGCGAAGAGCTTGGACGAATGAAACCCTTTTCCAAGAGCTCTTGTAGCTGCCTTGACAATTCTTCCAATTCCGATGGAGCTAGACGATATGGTGCGCGAGCTATGGGTGCTGCTCCTGGAGCGAGCTCGATCTGGAATTCAACCTGACGATGAGGCGGTAAGCCAGGTAAATCTTCAGGAAACACCTGAGGGTAATCGCGTACAATTGGAATATCCTCCAATTTCTTTTCCTTTACTGATGCGTCTGAAACAAGAGCCAAAATGGCTGTGTGACCTTTATGTAAGCACTTCTGAGCCTTTAAGAATGAGATGATGCCAACCACTGCACCACTCTTGTCGCCTTGAACTTCAAGAGGTTCCTGACCAAAACGAGGAATGCGAATAATCTTCTCGCTGCATAAGATTTCTGCCTGGTGTTGGGATAACCAATCCATCCCAATCACGACGTCGAAACTACCCAAAACTATGGGAATGAGATCAATAAAGAAGGCTTGGCCAGCAAGGATAAGATTACAACCCTGAACTACGTGCGTGGCTTCTAGACTTTTACCGTCAGCTAACTCTACTACATGTTTGGTGGGTAAAAGTGTTGGTGCACGTTTTAGCAGTTGACACATTTTCACAGACATATAGCTTGTATCCGCACCCGAATCAAACAAAACAGTAACGTAAATATTGTCGAGGAGAAACTTACCCATAACAACGTTGGGATCGTTCACTGCGTCGCCACGACCTAGTACGAATGCACGGCCCCTTGCCTCGTTGCCGTTGTTGTTTCCCCCATTGTTGTTGTTACCATTTCCCTGATTGTTGTTGTTGTTGTTCTGGTTCCTGTTGAGCTGTGGGCAGTGTCTCTTGATGTGGCCTTCAGCACCACAATTGTAGCATCCCTTGTTGCCCTGTTGCTGGTTAGGCTGAGCGTGAGGCTGCTGCTGATTTTGGTTCGCAGGACGAAGGCTTCTACAGTCTTTGGCCTCGTGACTCATTTTGAGGCATCTTTGACAACGACCCTTGTTACACTGACCGTTGTGGTGCTTGTTGCAGTTGTTGCACTTTGGAAGATTTCCGCGATATCCACCCTGCCTGTGGCTACCTGACGACTGCTGGTTAGGGCTTTGATAGTTGTCAGTCTTTCGCTGCTGATTCTGAGACTGAACCGAAACTGATGCTTTACTTGAATCCCCCTCCCATTTCCTCTTGTTGTCACTGAGGGTAACGGGAGTAGCTGAAGGAGCGACTGTAGTAGTAGCACTGACACGCTTAGGCAGTTTATTCTGATCCACTGCCTGATCGGTGATGCGGTGAGCGAGGCGTTGGATTTCCTGGATGTTTTCGAGGTTAGCCGACGTAACGTGGCTCTGAATTTCTGGCGCCAATCCCTTGAGATACAACTCAATGCGCTTGTATGGAGGGTCTACCATAGTTGGGCACAGCACGGCCAGCTCGTTCGACCGTTTAGTATACGCTTCGATCTCTGATCCAACCATTTTCAGATTATACAGCTCGTCTTCTAGCTTGTGTATATCTTCACGCGTGCAATACTCACGCTTGATGAGTTCCTTAAAATCGTTCCATGGGGTGGCGTTAGCAGCTGCCAACCCAAGAATCTGCACCTGCGCGTTCCACCAGGTTAGCGCGATTCCTTCCAAGGTGCCAGTAGCAAACTTGACCTTGCGAGCCTCAGGGCACTCGCACATCTCGAATACTGATTCTAGCTTCTCGAACCAGTGGAGGAGTCCAACCGCTCCTTCTGTGCCGCTGAAAGAGTTTGGACGACAGTCCATGAAGTTCTTGAAAGTGCAGACAGGCTGCTGCGCGTGTTGACCTATTGTGTACGAATAGGACGAAGTTAAATACAAGAGTGAATGTAGGATCTAGGGATCCTAGTGTGTGCCTATACTGCAGGATATACTACCTGCTTGAGCTGCTGCAACTGCCGCAGCAACTTGGGCTTGAACAAGAGCCTCTAACTGGGCCTGTGTCATGTTAATTCTTCCAGCCATTGATCTTCATGTCAAAGGCGAAATAGGTGAGAAAAGTTCACGAATGGTGCGATGACAGAAAAGCGTAAGCACGTAAGGGTTCTTAAGCAATAGCAAATAGTGAGCATTGTAGTCTAAGCATACCACGAGCAAAGTTCTAAGCAGTTCTAGCAGACAGGCAATAAATATAAACCTTATTACCTAGGATGTCGAGTCTTGCACGTGGAGCGAAGCGTCGTTGTGGATCGTTGAGAGCACTGTTCTGGTTATAGTCCGGTTTTAATAAAAACGTTTTCCCATATTAAAACCAAGTTCTCTATAACCAATGGCTCTGATACCAATCTGTCACACCCCCAAAATCCACCCGCGGAGTACCACCGCTTGGGAGCGTGACTGACCAGGATCAAGCCATCAATCATATCAAACATAGCATTTAATAATAAAAGTCATTAAAGTAATTCATCAAGACATGATCGATGTTTCAAAACCAAGCATTGTTTAAGTAGCGGAAGCATTGTTATAAACCCAAGTTAAAAATACGGAAATGTCATATGTGTCTAATCAAAGCAATACGATCCTTGTCCACAACGACCGGCTCCTCTTTGTGCAAGCTCCAAGTACCTAACGATCTGCAAGGCATGTAACAGAATGATCAACAAACTAGTTGAGCGAGTTCACAGTAATTAAATGCGTAACAGTAAGTAACGGGTGGCTCTACTGGGCCGATAGTAAGTTATATAGGTGGGGGCTTCCCATGTTAAGTGACCACTAGACTATTCGTATCAACTACTCGTATCATCCCTGTTCTTCTTCCGAGAACAGTAGCGCGTATGGGGTGTACGTAGGTCTTACGTACGTATCCTTCACAACCGAGGATAGGAGACGCGGGGGTGTACGTGGGTTTCACGTACGTATCCTTTGTACCGAGGATAGAAGTAAGTAATGCGTACACGTAGGTTTTACGTGTGTGCCTGACATCCGAGGCAGTAATTGGCATATGACCACGTAGGTGTTATCCTAACCTACGGAACCGTCCTGACATCCGAGGATCATGGTAGGTGATAGTCTAGGAAAGCATATGTACGTTCTTAGTCAATTGTAACCTTTATCCCATTCCCACGACCCGGGAATCCCATGCCTTAGTAGGAGTGTGAACTCACCTGGGTTTGCTCGGCAGACGGTAAAATGCTCAAGTATACAAGTAAGAAATCAACCACGTCCTATCATGGTTACTATGCAAGTTAGGTTCGTATGTAGCACATTTGTATCACGTATGGTATCAAGTATGATCATGGCAAATCACATAACCGTATCAGCAGTTCATATCAAGTAACGAGTCCAAGTAGTCAGCCCAATTAACATAAGCAGTCCAATTAGTAACTATGTAAACAAGTCCAATAACATAACAGTCATAAGGTTGGGCCCGTGACAGCGTAGGCCCAAAACAGTGTGCGTGCAAAGGAGGTCTCGAGTCGCAACCAGCGATCTCGAGTCGCAACCGGTGGTTACGAGTCACAGCCGGAGATTACGAGTCGCAACCGCTGGTTACGAGTCGCAATGGTGATCTCGGTTCGTCATGGTCTGGTTACGAGTCGCAACGGGACTCGCAACCGTAGTCTCGGCTGGTGCTGTTTGTGGTCTCGAGTCGAGACGGGGAGGTTTCGACTCGCAACCTGAGTCGCAACCGTGTGAAACTGATTTCCATAATTCCTGCATTGACTTATCCGTGATTCTAGCAAACATCTAAGGCAGTTTCACAATTTCGATCAATCAACAGTTAATTCAGATTTCATGCATATTCATAACAATTCAAGAACATAACAATTCAAGAACATCGAACCAGTAATACATCAGTAATTGTGCATATGAACCATAACTTTTAACATTCAATTAGGTTAATCCTTGAAACATAACCATCCCGTAGCTTATCAATTCTAACACCCGAAACAATATATGATAACCGATTACTAGATCATGCATTCAAGAACATACACGGCAAACCACAACCCGAATCATAGCACATAATCATGGATTAATCAGCATCATACAACTCCGATTTCGTGACTATATAACCGATTAACAAGATTATTATCATCACACATCATCAACAACTATCCGAATGAACATGAAATCACGCATAAACAACATGTTATCTAACAATACAAATCACAATCACACTAACCGGATTGGAGAAGAAACAAGGGTGATTCCGAGTAGGGGTGTTCTTGCCGTCGGTTCCAAGCACACGAGAGAAGGAGAGGAAATCGCCTAGGGTTTGTGTGTGTGGTGTTTGCAAAAGTAGTGAAACCAACCCCTAGTTCCGGTTTTGTGTGTTGCGAGTGGGGGATTGGGCCGAGCCCATCCGGTTATCTAATGGAGTCCGATTTTCAAAGTGTGGCCCAAACGGGCTTGTGTGACCGGTTTAATGTGCAATCGGGTTTTAGTGTGTGGTTCGGGTTCGTGTACACACAACATACATACACACAAAACAAATATTCATTTAAAATCATAAAATTCAGTTATCATAAGCACGTAACGTTACATCAAAGCAAGTCTAAAGTTCGAGTTGTCACAAATTCAAATGGTAAAAATTCGCTGGGAATCCAAACGTGGCCCAGAGTTTACTCGGGAACGTGAGGACCAGATGAAGGCGAAATATCCGCATTTGTTTTCACAAGCTTCCTCTAGTTAAAATTTCGGGACGAAATTTCCTGAAGTAGGGGAAATTGTGACAACTGTGTTCTGTAGTCGTGGTGCGATGTAAAACAATGTTGATTATTAATAAAACAATGTGCTTTGGTGTTATTATATGTGTTTTTGTGTTATTATGTGAGTATTTGTGTTTGGTGATTTTGCAATTCGATTCGATTCCGATTTCAAGCTCTAAATCACTTTCTGGAAGGTTATATG
Organism: Helianthus annuus; assembly: GCF_002127325.2. Taxonomy (NCBI): domain Eukaryota; kingdom Viridiplantae; phylum Streptophyta; class Magnoliopsida; order Asterales; family Asteraceae; genus Helianthus; species Helianthus annuus. The sequence goes on along the minus strand of NC_035439.2, from coordinate 87,278,045 downwards.
CGCACGAATGCGTAAATATAACCAGTTTAACGCAACAAACACTCCGGAATAGTGAAATAGGCTTAACATACCTTAAATAACCTCCACATAACTTAGAAATAAGTTTTGGATGGTTTGGTGTGTTGAAATCAAGTTTGTTCGATCGCAGGGACTATTTGTGTCAAACTGCGAAACTATACCGATTTGTATGGTAACGAACATTCCGGTACTTGATCATAAGTTAAACATACCCTAAATAACCTTTACATAGCTTAGAAATAGGCTTTGAGGGTTCGGTATGCTAAAACAAACTTTATTGATCAATAGGGACTAAAAGCGTCAAAAAGTGCATAAGTTTGCATTTTCGCGCATATCTTACGTTCTGAATACATCCGGACATCCAAAAATTTATGTGAGCATTAAAATGTTATGTTTTAGTGTTTGGCATAATAAAAATCCATTTGTCGCGCAATTTGGATCGTTTTTGCGTTCGTTACGACTCCCGTCGTAATTAACCAAACAACGCAATCGTACGACCAAACGAGCCGACATCCGAGATATTTTTGAGCACATTTTAAGTTCCCTATACTTTAACTTCATTTTAGAGCCTTAAAATGGGGTTAACGGGGTTCAAACGTGCCAAAAATTCTTAAAAATCAAGTTTGGGGCTTCAGGGGCCTGTTCTGCCATTTTTCAAACTTGGCTGATCTGCACAAGGCTTACGGACCGTAAGCACATCACCATACGGTCCGTAAGGACCTCCCAGATCAGCAGAATGTGTTTTCCAGCTTGTTCCAGCTGTTACACACTTATGCTCATGGTTTTGGCCATTCTATGGGCTGGTTTGAAGGCTCCCATGGTATTCAAATAAGTGGGTATGATGTGTAGGGCTTGGATCGAAGCTCGGTTTCCAAGAAACGATCCTAACGGTTGTGGATTTCCTATAAATACCCAACCCCCATTTCATTCATTCCCACATTTGATCTGAGTTTTTCTCTAAGTGGTTGTGTTTGTGCACTTCCTACCTGAGATTTACTTGGAATCAAACCTTGCGGGAACCTTCTGTAAGTATTCTTTCGCGTTTTTCGTTCGTTTCTATCGTTAAAGTCAAACTGTGTTTGACTTTCTGCTCTGACCAGTTTATGGTCAACGCGAAGTTCGTTTGAACTTCATAACGTGAGCGTAATCACGATGGTTATAGTCCCTAGTGACTATACCTACTGATTACCACGTTATCTAGGCTCAGTGACGAGTCGTAGCTTCGGCCAAAATGCGTTTTCTCGCGTATTTTATAACCAAGCTATGAGGGGATCAAAGAGTTTGGACCCCCGCCATCTAATACCTTTGGGTATTGAAGGAGGTCCTACTAAATTTGACCCTGCTGCTTTGCAGGATCTATACACTAAACAATGGCAAGACTCTTACCGAACCGTTCCCTTAACCCCCGACCAGGTAGCCAACATACCTCCATATAGACCGTGGAGATATGAATGGTGAAAATCTTTTATTTTATATAGACAGTTAAATAATGCCAAGACACCACGGACAAACGATAAGGAAGAATCACCTTCAACATAAGAAACTAGTAATTAAAGTCATTAATACAAAACCAATTAAAAAGTGCAAAAGATTAAAAATAAAAAGTATTACACTAAACACTTATCTTCACCAAGTGATGTAAGAGACTTAGGAAAACATGGCCTTTGATTGTCAAGAACTCTTACGATCAATCTTGGATCCCGAGACGACTCACTCACTCTATGATGGAGAATGGATGATGGTGGTGGATGATGGTGTTGTGATGGTGGTGGGTGGTGGGTGAAGTGTGAGAGAGGTGGTGTTCCAAGGGATGAGTTGCAAGAGCTCCAAACACTCCTATTTATAGGCTGAACAGAAGCTCGGGCACGGCCCCGTGTCCATCCGCGTCTTTCTCTTCATTAATTGCAATTCGCAATTTCATTAAATGCGTCTGCAGGAAGTTGACCACGCCCCCGTGTCCGCTGGGCACAGCCCCGTGGTGGGCAACAGAAGCTTCTATGACTTTGTTTTTTCTGCTGACACTTGGGCACGGCCCCGTGCTCACTGAGCACGGGGTGCGTTCAGTCTTCTGTCTTCTTTGTTTTGCTTGGGAAGATGCTGTCGGGAGGTCGGGCATGCCACTTTTGTTCCTTTTCTTGTATTTATGTTAGATTTAGCTGTCTTTTTGCTTCTTTTGTTCATTTGAGCTCATTTAATCCTGAAAATACAAAAGGAAGACAAAAGCACACTTTTTCCAACATTAGTACTAAAAAAGGGTTAGTTTTATGCCACAATTGATGTAATTTATATGTTGCATTTTACACTCATCAAATACCCCCACACTTGAATCTTTGTTTGTCCTCAAGCAAAACTCTTTATTATGTGGCTTACACACCCAAATGGAATGGGTAGAAGAGAAGTTTTGGGCTTATCATAGAGTGTCGGGATTTCCAAGATTCTTTATTTAGGTTTTATTTTTTTATTTATTTATAATCCTATTCGTCATGATTTATTAAAAACGTTTCATAAAATAAATTACTTATTAGGGCATAACATACCTTTTTAAAATTTCATTTATATACAAGTTCACATACCTCACGGGGAATCACTGAACACTCGGCCGAAGGTGTATTTTTTAGTGAATCACTTGAGAGCGGCATGGAACTTACTCCTACCATAAGCTTGCCAAGCAATCAATCCTCCTCCTTTTTAACTATATACCTTTGTAAATATCAAGAGGACTTTTTGGGTGAAGGGTTAGGCTTGGGCTAAAGGTGGGTTGTTGGGTTAGTGGTTAGTAAAAGGGCGAAAAGCATAACAAAACGTCGGTTTTTTGAAAGACCTTTTATTTTTTCAATTTTTTTTATTTCATTTTATTTTGATGAACCATTCTTTTTCAAACAAAGTTATTTTTGATGAACTTGTTTGTTTATTTGGTTTCATCAAAATGTATTTTTTTTTCAAGTCATAAGAAAACCGAACGTTGTTACTAAAAGAAGGGGGTAAAATAAAAAGTTTTAGGTGGGTAAAAAGGGTGATTTGTTTTGGGTTAAGAAATGAAAAGGTTTAGGCTCAAAGGGGTTAACTAGGGGGATTTTGGGTAGGTGGTAAAAAAATGAAAAATAATGGTGTAGAAAGAAAAAGTGTTAGTCCAAATGCCTCCATCATTTACTTACTTGGGTTTAAGTTGGTAAGGACCGGGAATGTATTGTCGTGGCAAGTTCTAGAGTAGTACGAACCAAGCGGCTATTCACACAAGAGACGAAAAATGAGCATTTAGTGTAAAGATATGTATTTGTATGCTCGATAAAAGCTCAAAACTCACTTTTGTGGGAAAGGGTTTTTATGTGATCAAGTATATATAATCAAATTTTAACTAAGCTTGTCATGCCATTTCATAATTTTCTTATGTTAGTTCTTTTTATCACGACGCTATCGGTTGTAAACTTGTAAAAATATAACCTTGTTAGAACTTGAATTCCCAACTTAAACTTAGACAAGTAAAAAGAAAATGAAAATTTTTGAAAAAAATTTGGGGTGATTAGCGGTTCCAATAGAGTTTTGTGTAAGGCTTGTTATTAGGACTTGCAAGATTCAATGTTTTAGCATCCCCCCCCCCCTCCAACACTTAAATTACACATTGTCCTCAATGTGTCCCAAAAATAAGTTTTTAGATTGATTGCATGTGTAAAAGGGTGTTAAAATCAAAATTTTATGTTACTGGCACTCTGGACACGGCCCCGTGGTGACCGGGCACGACCCCGTGTTCATTTGTCAGTGACAAAAATTAATAAAGAGAAACAGAAGCCTGGACACGGGGGCGTGTTCAGTGAACACGGCCCATGTCCAGTTACCTGAACTGGGCGATTTCTGCAGATTGTGCAGCACGGGACCGTGTTGGGCGGACACGGCCCGTGCTGAACTTACTGTAATGAAGAAATTGTTGTCGGATGGCCCTGTTTTCATGCATGGGGTGATGTTTCTCATTTCCCTTGTTATCCTTCACCATCCCGAGTGTGTTTTATTTATTACAACATCATCCAAACCTTAAAACTATCATTTCATTAAAAATCATAGAGAGAATTACATTATCCTAAAATGCTAGTAAGTTAGATAGGTAAGCACAAGAAGCTTAAACCAAGGAGTTCTAGCCTACAAGTTATTCTAATTAGCAAAATTTCCAAGAAGATAATATTCTCGGTTGGATGCAGCTTCATAGAACTCCTTCCTCCGGGCATGGATTCCTCATATGTCGGCGAGCCACTCCTCTATCTCCCTTGGGAGGAGGAAGGAGGGCTCCTTGGCGTCGGTTTGAGGAGGTGCAACTTCCACCGGGACTTCTTGTAGATTTTCAAGAGGAGGTGCTATCAACATTTTTTACCAAGTCATTAAAGATCTCCTGAGAGTAATTATAATTTTCATTATTTAGAATATCATATCCCAGACATTGGATCTTTAATGGTATTTCGTAAAAGCAGTTGTTTTATTTGAAACACACATCAATAGAGTGTGAAATAGAAACCTTGGTGCAGAAGGAAAATAACCTTTTTGTAAGGTATCTCTTGTTGGTTGTTCTGCATACCCCCTATTCAAGAAATCATTTTTCAACTCGGTTTTAGAAAAAGAAGTTTTACCTTTCTGATCATCGAGTTTAAAGACTTCCGAAATGGATTGTGGAGTAATTTGAATCGCTTTGCCCTGTATAGAGGAGTTAATGGCTATGACGATGTTATCTTGTTTTTCAAGGATAACATTTTTCCAGAACTCTCTCTGGGTTTGTTGGTAAATGGGAGCATCTGCTATTAGCAAAGTTTTGTACTTTGATGCAGATAAAGTGTCGATGATGGAATCGAAGGTGTTGGTGGTAGTGGGTTTTGTGAGTAGACCCAAGTAGTTGTGAGGGGCTTTGTATGGTATTTCGATGGGTTCAGCGACCATTTGAGTGGCGTCTTTGGAAGCAGAGGAAGAAGATGATTTTGATTTTGATTTCGATTTTGATTTCGTCATTTTGATGAAGAAGATCGAAGAATGATTTTGGAATGAAGAGTGCGAAACTGCTTTGAGAAGAGAATTTTTGGAATTCAGTTCGACAGTGAAACCCTGTTTGGGGTTTTGGTCAGGGTTTTATTTAGGGAAAAAGTGAATGCTGATGTGGCAGCGGTTACAACGATCTGATGGCTAAAAACTGAACACGTGCCAACCCCTGATGAAAGATTAAATAATGGAGGACAGTTGTTTTGAGAGCCACTGATGGATCAACCTTCATTAGTTACAACGGTAGCAAATGAAACAGTGGGTGATTTTTACTACCAGTGGATAGCATATCAGTGGATGGATCACTGATTTTGAACAACAGTGCTTATCAAGAATATGAGAGAACAGGGGTTGTCTTTCAGCAGTGGACATAATTTAGAAAGCAGATGTTTGGGCACAACAGTAGTTAGGGGAAAGACAGTGGTAAGAAAATGAAAGACCATTAGCTCAGCAACTGTTAGTGCAACAGTGTTTGAACTTTTGACACATAAAATTTGAGCATCTGCTTGTTTGGATGTGGAAATTGATTTTGTCTTGTGTGAACACAATATCATGTCCAACACCTGTCAATATACATCTGCAGAAATGCTATACTTAACAAATTACATTTTAGATGCAAATTATCAAGTTTAATTTGTCAGCAGTTTTTCAGGGATTTTATGTTCTAGGTTTTACCACATGTTTTCTACAAGATTTGAAACTTTTATAAATTCCTGACAGTGGTTTAGTATCCCAGATGATGAAAATCTTTTTACTAAGGCCACTCTTTTTGTGTCTAATTATTTGAATTAGAACATGAGCATCTCAGTAGTTTAAAGTCTGTTAGCAACCAATTTTTGATCTGTGATAAAACAAACTTGAGGTTGATATGACCTTGGCACTAGTACCTTTTCCTTTTGATCAGTTTTTAAGGATAGTATCACCAACAAAAATAGAGGTTCTATATCCTGACAGGAGATTGATATTTTTACAGTAAAAAAACAAGTAAAAATACAAAATATATTATTCCAAAAAAAATAAAGAATAATATATCCTGTTTTATTGTAAAAAAACCTTTTCAAAAATAATTAAAGGTTATTCTGAAAATAACATCAAAAGGAATTCTGGTATATTTTCCAATTAAAACTCATAGTCACATCAGTCTCAAGTTTTAGGAAAATGGTCAATGATTTGAAATGACTATTTTGTGTGACCATTTCCTTGTTAATTGATTGCAAGAAGAGGAGACATGTGAGGAAATTTATCTAGTCCTCTTATCAGTTTCATCATTTGTGATACCATTGTTACCTGAACTTCCTTGAATCAATGAATGCACAAAATTGCTTGATGACCACTGTTTACCCAACTTTGGACTCTTGAGTGTTTTATGTTTATACTCCTTTCTTTTGACTTCAAAAGTTTTGAGATAAACACACTTTTGAGTTTTGTTAATTTTCTTCTTCCCTTTTTACCCTTCCCATTCATAAGTACAAAAATACTTACTGCGAGGTTTTTATTGAGGAGATATCCAGACCAGAATCATTTTACAGCAATGTTTGGAGAAACTTGGACATTTTTGCATAAACTTATGTCAAATCTCACATCACGTATAATTTAGTCTGTTTTTCATCTGATTTTCTCAATGTGTTCTTAACAGAATTGATTTGATCCTTTTTAATAGGATTCTCAACCTGTTTTTCAACACATAAGATGTAATAACTAAAGTTTTAATTTCCCTCCTTTTATGTTAACAAAAACACTATTGTTTTTATGAAACTAAGTTTTTGTTGACAGGAGGTTCATACCTTAGTATTAAACATGATGGAAACAGCACAAACTTCATATTAACACTTGAAATCAATTTTGTAAAGGAAATGATTATACCATAGTTATCAGACATATTTTCAGATCTGAGCACTATAGGTGTTTTATGCATGATATCACTTGTTATGTGAAGTTTGTGTGTCTTATGACATCTTGGTTGTTTTACAGAGTATCTGAATAATCATTTTGAATATGATTTCTCCTTACTCTGTTTTTCAACTAAAGACGATCAACCTTAGTATCAATGAATTTTGAGCTGAACTATTATGTCAAATTGATTGTTAGATCGAATTTGACTGTCCGAGCTCTGATACCAATTGTTAGGATTGGAGGCTGTCATGATTGTGTTTGTTTGTATAATTTGAACAAATCAATAGAAATGAACAGAGTTTAAGTGCAGCGGAAATGAACAACAAACTTTGTAAACACAATCAAAGAGGAAGATAGTTTTGATAAACATTTGCTTTTCATAGAGTCAAAAGATTACAAATCAAAGCAAAAGATTACAATGCAAGCTTACAGACTAAACTCCCCCTCAGCCTGATGCTCCAAGGTTGATTGCACAAGATGAAAGGATAGGACTGGAGGAGAAGAACTCACTCAGTCAATCAAATGTAACAGTACAGGGTACTGCTCCATTTATAGGCAAACCAAACCACTAAGGTATCTCAGCTGACGTCACCATGAAAGCGACATCTAACAAACTAACAAACTCTATCTACTGTTCTATAACTACTGACCATACAGACACTGATTGCATTCTAAACACTGATGTATAAACACTGATTCTTCATTCCACTGATGTAGTCAACCACTGTTGTTTGAGCATCAGTGCTTTCTTCAAAGGATGATCAGACCTTGAATGGGTAGTGCTTTAATTCTTCAGCAGTGATTGGATTCCGTCAGTAGATTGAGCTTCAGCCTTTAAACTTCATCAGTGCTTTGGCTTAACAGTAGTTTACAGGATCAGCAGTTGTTGATAAGGGCAGTACTTGGAGCATATCAGATGTTGGAGTCACTGTCAAGGGGAAAGCTCAATGTAGACAGCTGCTTATGACTAATCCACTGTAGTGATCCGGTTTTGGCTTTCATTATTTGTTCCTCTGGTAGGGTTCAATCCCAACAGTTTTCAACTTAAATCTTGTACTTCTATGATCGTCGCACACTTCTTCATTTTTTTCACCTTTGAATCTTAACTTTTGACCGTGAAATCAGTGGATTTGGGGTGTTCTAGGATGATGTCATCATGGAGTTCTTATGAACTTCAAGCTTTGGCCTCATTCCACCAAGAACAACTCAGATCTGAAGGATTTCCACAAGATTAAACAATGTTTTCGCATGAATCTACACCCATTCACGGTTAAAAGGATTGAAAGATGGTTTTCCAACTTTCTTTCAACTCTTTTACACTCAATGCACTCAAGACCGATAGAATCGGAGCTTGTACCGACCTTCTACTCATTCTTAGTGTCGTGTTGGTTCAAGATCTGGTTTCTAACAAAGAGACGACCGATTTCGGGTTAACCAAGAACGACCGTCACGAACCAGTAAACCGGTCAGATTTGGGTGATTCCTGTCCGATCGGGTCCCCTGGTTCGAGGTGGGGTTTCTGTTGTTTAGCACGTCACAACACCGTCTTGATCAAAACCGCCAAAAACCTTCAAAATAATCAAGTGCCAAGGACGACTAGATCGATTGGACGGATTGTCGTCCTATCGGACAGTCATCCGATCAGATAGGACAGTCGTCCGATCGGACAGGACGGTCATCGGATCGGACAGGACGGTCATCCGATCGGACAAGACGGTCATCCGAACGGATAGGACAATCATCCGAACGGACAGGGTAATCATCCGATCGGACTGCCATTCGATCGGATTCTACCTTGGGTCCTACACTTGACTTTGATTTCAACAAATTGGAGTTTGAACGTTGAACGGACTACCACCCGACCATGTGGTGTTTAGACTTCAACGCTTAAACAATTTTCAATGTATCCAATACAAACGGATTGTCACCCGATCGGACTACACTCCGATCGAGTGACAAACTGCTGTGAACTTGTTCTCACTAAAGTGTCTACCAATCGGGTTATACGCCCGATCGAACAGCCGTTCGATCGACCGACCTGAAAGGGTAGAGATACTTCTCTGTTTTCAAAATGCTACAACGAAAACTCCAAAAGGCAAACCATCATACACAAACACATTTTTCACCCGATCGACCGGCCACCCGATCGGATTGTCATCCGATCGGAGTACTGTCCGATCCATTGACACCCTACACCGTTTAACGCATTATCCAACGCTTACGTTATCAATCTGAAATCAGGCTAATCTCAGACGCGCTCCCTTCAATCCAACCAAGTTGTGTTTGCTTGCCGAACACCGACTGTGAGTATACTCGAACCCCCTTTTTATCGCATTTTGGGTGTAACATACGTTTCTATTAAATCAAACTTATCAAACGAATTATTCAATTAAACTGTTTATCACTTGCGAATAACTGTTATGCATATTTACACGTGATGCTAGTTATATATGTGTTAGGAATTATACTCGCAAGGTCCCGCCTTAACTAGTGTAGTACTATAGCACCCGACGGGTTCTAGTTAGGATGAATAGCAATCGCAATCGTAGCTCGAGTGACTTAGCTGGTAGTATCAGTCTTGTATGCATGTATGTTGAGGTATCTCGTTTATGTATTTGGTAATTCGCAGCACTTTAACTATTTATGCTACTCTATCAAAACTTATATACTCGCCAATACTTTTTGTATTAACGTTGTTTTAACGTATGTTGCAGGTTTAGTCGCAGTCTACATCAAATCAAGCTAGGAAGTCTAGAAACTCACCTAAATTCTATGTTGTCGGATTTGTATTGTTCGAGAGGACAAGAAATCTGTGATAGCTTATGTGAATGTATGGTTTATTAGTATGGGATAATGAACGTATTAAATACTGTCGCAATATAGTTGTTATGGATTCTCTTGAGCAATCTGATTCGCCTAGTGCCGCGCCCTGATGATTCCGCTATCGGTTGGGGTGTGACAAGCTGGTCAACATAATCGTTGATCAACGGCTACTTTTAAAAAAAAATTAATTTTAAAATTTATAATTTACCTATAAATACCCTACCCCTTTTCTATAATTTTCATCTCTTCATCCTCTACTTTTTATTCAAAATCTCTACACTTTTTTTTTCATGTAGTTTTTTTTTAATACTTTGTAATCTTTTATTTTATTTTAATGAACTTATGTTTTTTTTATATTTTGTAGTTATTAAAATTGTCATATAAATTAAAAAATAAAATATATAAATAAAAAATAATAATTAGGTAATGATGATTGAGATTTTAAACCATTGCATGCAAGTTAAAGAAAGGGGCTTTAAATCTCCCTGTGTAACGTGGCGGTAAGGTTACGTTAAAATCGCATAATAAAGCATCTAGAGGCTTTATACCACACCCTGTAGTCTAATGAAGAAACTGTTGTAAAAGCACCTTTTTTTTAAAGCTACTCTACAACCCAAAATTATATAACTAATTAACTTTAAATAAAAGTCTTTTTCACCATTTTACCAAGTGGTTATCTAAATCTTTTTCGCCATTTTACCGGTGATTATCTGTTGTAAAGCTACTCGAATTGAATCAATACACTGGACATCATCACTTTTGAACGTCCCAGAGGTAACCCTAGTCATTTTTTTATTTTGAAACTAATTGTGTGTATTACTTTATATTTTTATTTTGATTTATGTTTCAGTGACTCATCACGTTACTAACCGTAATACATAGCTTTTGACTTCTTGTGGCAGAGTTTAGCTGTTCAAAAATTTAGATATGCGGTTGTTTTGTTTAAATTTGGATGAGTTTAGCCTAGTGGCATCTTGGGGTTGTGATAAAGTTTTGTGACCAATAGGTCTTATGTTCGATTCTCACAAGGGGTTTTCTCATATTTATTGGGTTTCCTCCTGAATTGGTGTATAGACCATTATGGCTAGTGGAGATGGATCATGGATATGATCAGATGGTTCCGCTGATGGCACGATTATAGTCCAGTAGTCCGTTAGTGATCCAAATTTACCGTTCAAAAAAAATTGTGTTTAAAGTATGCAAATGTTTGTTGGTATTCTACTGTTTTGGTTAGGGTATTTGTTTAGGTTTTGTAGGTTTGTCTACGTTTACGTTTGATGTAAATCATATTTGTTTGTAAAATGATAGCTTGTGATTTTTTTTTCTAAGTTTACGTTTACGTTTGGTATAAATTTCAGATTTACACTAGGTTTTAGAGAAAAAAATGATGTAAAAACATTTTACATCCATTTAAAAAATATTTACGTTAGTGTTAAAATGGCGTAAAAAAATTTAGGTTTGTACATTTTTACTTTTACATACGTTTATAAATTCACGTTTGTAAATTTTTCGTTTCTACGTACGTTGTCGAATGTAAAAAAACTTCCGCATGATGTCACACGTAAAGGTTTTTTATATGTGATTTCGAATATCAAAACTTTTGTTTATGCGCAGTTTCGAATGTAGATTTTTTGTTTACATACGATAAAAAAAGTACGTAAACAAAAATTGACATTCGAAATCGCACATAAACAAAAATTTTGACATTTGAACTCACATGTAAAAAAAACCTTTTATGTGTGACTTTAAATTCGACAATTAAAAAAACGTCAAATGTAAGAAAATATTTTTTTACATACAGTAAAAAAAGTACGTAAACAAAAATTTTGGCATTTGAAACCGCACGTAAACAAAAAATTGACATTCCAAATCACATATAAAAAAACGTTTACGTATGAATATATGCATGCGATTAAAAGTTTGACGTAAAAAAAATTACGTCAACTTTCGCACGAATACAAGCGTGTAAATTCTACGTAAAAATAATACGTCAACTTTTACATGAATACAAGTGTGAAAAAACTTTTACGTAAAAAAACATTTTACATTCGACAACTTTTACACGAATACAAGTGTGAAAATTTTTTTACGTAAAAACATGTTACATTTGACATCGAGTGTAAAAAACTTTTGACACTCTACACCACATGTAAAAAAACATTTACGTGTGACCTTATTCGACATCAAAAAAAAACATTGGCAATCGACACCCGGGCGTAAATCGGATTATGTTCGTGTACAAACCCCTACCTGAATTTTCGTTACCTTTTTGTCTTTTCTTTTGATTTTGTGGGGTGTTGGGCTTTATGATTAAAGACGAGGATAACACACAACAAGTGAAGAAAGAGTTGAGTTTATTTTTTTGCACAAGTTTGGTGATTTTTACGTCAATGTAAATATGTGTTTCAAGGATTTATGACGAAAAAGATCAAAGGGAAAACGAACTAGTTGATTTAATGTTTTTTCTTGTTTTAATTTGATAAAATAGTTGTTTTAATGTAAATATGTGTTTTGTTCAAAATATTATTGTTGTTACAAATGTAATTTTCTATGTTATATTTTTGATGTAATGTTTTTATTTTATTTTATTTTTTTGATTTGACTGGCAGATATAAACCTAATTGACAAAAAGTTCATATAAAATGATAAAAAAAAACCCTTTTCATAATCAAAAATAATTTTTAAAAAACAAACTATTTATTGCATAATTATTGCTTTAATTTATGCAGTTTAATCTTAGTCACTCAAACATGAATGATCCAGGGTTGAGAATTGTTCCTACAGTTACCCAATCCATATATATATATATATATATATATATATATATATATATATATATATTAAAAGATTATATATAAATTGAATTCGAATTCCGAATCCAATTGAAAATCATTCGATTCGAATTTGATTATTAGACTCGAATTCAAATCGAGTCAAATTTCGAATCTTTCAAATTCGAATCGAATTCTGAACACCCTACACACTATGATACTTTACTTGCAACAAATTTATTCTGAATCTAAATTAAACTACTGATTTTTAGGTGAGTGTTTATCAACCAGGTAATTTATTTTAGATTATCACGTTAACATAATTTGATTAAAGCATTTTTATATAAAATTATGAATCAACAAACCTCAATTTTGTGTTTACCATACAGTCAAACACAAATTATTTAACATGACAATGGAAAGTAAATCAATAATGGTTTATCACTTGTGAGAGATTGGTGTATGCAGAAGAGCAAGAGCTTCACCCGCCTCCAACTTTGTCGAGAGCCTCAGCTTCCTGTAATCTTGATACATAATAGGAACATACTGACGTGGATGATCATCGTCCACAAGTTCTAGTGGAGGCTCGAGTACCGTCTCACTTGGGAACAAAAGGAACGATGCAATCGACACTCGTATCTTAGCTTCCTTGCATTGCACCCTGTGCTTCACATTGCAAAACCTTCCATTGCTCCACACCTTCAAACATGATCATTATCTCCAAACTGGTCAAACTAAAATAATTTGAAAAAAATAAAAATAAAAACAGGTTGTTTGAAGACAAACTGTTGCCATGTCACCGAGGTTAACAAGAAGGGTGTCTGGCCATGGTTCGACGGGGATGAACTCGCCGGCCTTGTTCATGACTTCTAGACCGCCAACGCCTTCGTCATCTTGAAGGATGGTTAAGAAACCAGAGTCAGTGTGTATTTGGACACCAGGGGATCCAACACTTTCAGGGGTGAAATGGTATTTGTTTATCCTGAATTGGCATGGCCACTTCTCTATTCCCATATTTTCGCTTTTTACCCCTAGACTTTCAGCTAGTGTCTTTCCAATCCTCATAGAAAGCTCATGTACGGCTTCAGCATATTTCATAATAGTATCCCTGTTATAAAAAAAAAAAAAAAAAAAAAAACAAAAACAAAAAAAGCAAAAAAGTTATTAGACATGTGAATCAATATATGGTCACCATCTCCTTTACATACATATCTCTGTTTTTACTCTCTATATATTTCTATATATCTGAAATGAGTATAATGCCTTTATTATTAAAATTGCCAAAACAATTATGGCGTTATTTTAAATTTAATTTTAATAACACGGGTGTTATGGTCATTTTAAATAAACTGACTGAATAACTAGATGACGTTAGTGTGGGTGGACTGTAATAGTTATGAAAGTGAAACCACAAGGACTGTGTTGGCAATTTTTAAACTAATGGACCGAAATAGTAATTTTGACAAACCACATAGACGAAAAACGTAACTAACTCAAAACAAAAAAAAAGTTATTAGACATGTGAATATATGGTCACTAGCTACTTTCCCTACATATCTTTACTGTCTATTATATGGTCACTGTCTATATATGGGGTCACCGTCTACGTTATACGTATCTTTGAAAAAAAGTTATTAGACATGTGAATATATGGTCACTAGCTACTTTCCCTACATATCTTTACTGTCTATTATATGGTCACTGTCTATATATGGGGTCACTGTCTACGTTATACGTATCTTTGAAAAAAAGTTATTAGACATGTGAATATATGGGCACTGTCTACGTTACTTTCATATCTTTACTATCTATATATAAAGAGAAAAAAGTTATTAGATATACTTGATATTTTCATTTCATTCCGAGATAACAAGAGCACCCCCATTCCCCAATGATGTTTTTGGAGCGGTGTTTTTAGCCCATGTGACAGTTTTTGTGGTGGTTGCTTTCTCTACCCATTTTTTGGGTTTCATTTTTTTTCTGCAAGAGCACGAAAATTACGGTGGTCCATGGTGTAAGTGGTGCGGCCAATGGGGTGGGTTGGGAAGTAAAAAAAAAAACTATTTTTTTTATTATATATAACTTTTATTTATATATGTAAGCTTTAAATCTAAAAAAACTAATCTCTCTCCAAATACATGTATAACATTTTTTTAACATAAAAGGAAGCTATATTCACACCCGTCAAAAGACTAACAAAAACAAACGGAAAAATAAATTAACTTGCTTCAGGCGGGAGTTGAACCCACGTCTGGACGTATAACACACTCACTCTTTTCCAAAACGTGAAAAGAGAGGATGGTAAAAAGGATCGAACCCAGGTCTGTGGAATAACATACACGCGTATCAAACAATTGGGCTACCAGTAAACACTAAACTAACATGTTCCAATTGGGATTGAACGGGAGACCTCTGTCTCCCAACCCTTCACCCATATCCTTCACAAACTTCTTAAAAACCATTCATCATATATAACATTTAACTTTACTTAAAAATCTTCAACTTTATAAACTATAACTTTTTATTTTTGTAATATTTTTTTTCTTTTTATTATTACTAAAGCAAATAAAAAATATATAAGTAAAAAAATGAATATAAAAGTTGGTGATGATGTGACAATGTTTTTGGGTTTTCTTATTAGTTGGGTTTTTGATATTTTGTGAGGAATGAGTGTTTTTATGATGTGGCAATGACTAGGCACGTTTTTGGGTGTTTTTAAGCCTCTTAGACCATGTGTAGTGGGGCTTGAAGTTCAAGCCCCTCTCTTGGGCATTATCTGACATGTGGCATCCTATTCAGCAAAAGAGCATTATGGGGGCTTGGAGTTAAAAAGAGTGTAATGGTATAATGTCCCAACATTGATTACTCAATTATTATATTTATTAAAAACAAAACAAATAATATTATGACGGATGAGTTGGATGACTGTTATTGGCCATTCAATAAAACAAATAATTTCATCCAACATTTTCTTGTAAACGCCCAACCAAAATTTTGCTAAAAAAAGCCCAAGGGGGCAATGTTGCCATGTGAATGAGGCTTTGTTTTACCCATCCAGCCTAAACAAATGACCACTACTGGTGGTCTTATTGTGGATGCTCTAATACATACACAAATCTAAGACGATAAAGGTTGTAAATACTTTGTGGCTCCAAACATAAACATAATTGAAAATATACCTTGAAAAGACCGTTCATAATCGGCATGAATATAAAGGAATCGAGCTTTCCTCGTTCAAAAATTTTAGTAGAGCTCTAGCCAGGTTATTTAATAAAGGCGAGAAAAAAAAAACCATTTGCATTTTTTTGTTATATATCTCATGTTTTAAAGAAAGTTTATATTTTCTTATTGTTATATCTACTCATTTCTAAAAGAAAAAATCAAATTTTCAAAAATTTAAAAATAAATGAGTTAGACTCGAGCTTTCTGTGTGTTGTTGTATCTGACAACCGATCTGTATCACAATCGGGTTCATCGGGTATTTCGGGTATCGGGTTAGCATCCAAATCAGTCCAACAACTAACATTTTCTATATCCACACGTCACTACAAAAAAAAAAAAAAAAAAAAAAAAAAAAACAAACAAACAAACAAACACCGTTAACTAAAACCAGTAAAACAAACATGCCTTTGATGGGGCGAAGCATCCAACTGAGAACAAAACTTATCAACATCAGCACAACACATTGTGTTGTACAACCCAAGGGACTCATACAAGGGATTCTTGGGCGATGGAGCCATATACCCGCTATCGACGATAACACCGAGGTTCCGGCGCTTGACCTCGACTGGTAGATCAAGCAGAGATCGAACCACAACCTTCATATCTGACATCAGAGACACCGGAAGTATGTTGTGGCAGTTGATAAGCCGAAAACAACCCCACTCTTCACTAGCTGCAATCAGGTTGGACATTTGGTTGGGTAAATCGAGAAAATCGATTATTGGGACTGTACATTTGGTGGCCATGTTGGGTCTGTTAAATTTTTTGTGTGAAGAGCTAGTGAGTTATTTATAATAAAGAATTAAAGATGAGGGGGGACAAGGAGGGGACCGTAAGACAAAAGAGTGATGTGTTGTTTTTTGCAGTAAGATAGATGTGTTTCATGATTTAAGATAGATTGACTATGTCACACGCCAAAAACGTCACAGGGGAAAATACAAACGTGGCGGTGACGGAGGTTGGTACCCATAAATATCTTAGTGGACAATGTAACATAATTTTGGATATACAACTTATTTAATGCATAAGGTTTAAAGTTTAGAGTTCAAATTTTAAATATAACCACAACCATGACTTAGTTGTTTAGATCCTTATGGATCTTAGTACACAAGGTCCCAAAAGTAGTTTTAAAAGTTGTCCAAAACATTATTTAATAAAACTTGCCTCCATTCCCACAAGACATGTTAAATTCCCCAAGCCGAACTCATGTACCTGAAAAACACGTAAAAATCAAGTGTCAACACAAAGGAAGGTGAGTTCATATATTCACATTCGTAACTATTTGTTTAAGGAAAACTTTGTTACTATGAATTTTTATAACAAAACATCCACATATAATTAAGAAAGTAAATTTTTTATTTCCTTCATCAAAATCCGAAGGTCAGCTATCATGAGCGTTTTCTGAAAACCTCTGATACAGATCATTTTCCCAAGGTTTATATATTAAATTTCAGCCCAATTGTTCAGATTCGCAAGTTTGCAAGGCATTACGAGCTATATATCAACAGTGAGGTATAATCAAGCTAGACACTAATCAGAATATAAATTCGTCGCTTGAGTTGACGTGGAGCTACCGGTCACGACGAGGTTGTCAAAACGATAGATCTATCAACAATTCCACACATGAAATATTAATGTTTAAATTGGCCCAGTTGCACCAAGTGCCACGTAATGGGACACCCAATATGCCAACCTCATTGAACAATATATATGTCCTACTAAAAAGTTAAATTTAATATTTGGTGTTATTCACACACCATCATCCTCCCCGTTTCTTCACGAAACAATTATATATTCATTCAAAACCTCCAAAACATGTTTTTCCTAAAAAAAAAAACATAACATATCATTTCCAAACCATATTTTTCATGAAAATACATTTATAATTTATTCAAAGGCATATTTTATACAAAAACGTATAATTATCATTTTTAAAGGCGTGTTCTTCCCCCAAAACAGTACATAAAACAGTAAAAGAGGGGTTAGTGACACTCACCTTTGTGTGCGTTTTTATATTAGCGCTATCCCTCAAATTGGTCTACACGACCTAAATTAAGTATGAATGATTTAATAGCCGATTATTCTATAAATACCTAAGTTTCTCCAATACTTAAAGGGAAGCTATATTCACACCCGTCAAAAAGGCTAACAAAAAGAAACGGAAAAATAAATTAACTTGCTTCAGGTGGGAGTCAAATCTGCGTCTGGACGTATAACACACTCACTCTTTTCCAAAACGTGAGAAGAGAGGATGGTAACAAGGATCGAACCCATGTCTGTAGAATAGCATACACGCGTATCAAACTATTGGGCTACCAGTAAACGCTAAACTAACTTGTCCCAATCGGGATTGAACGCGAAACCTCTGTCTCCCAACTTCACCCATAACCTTCACAAACTTCTTAAAAACCATTCATCATATATATACCATTTAAGTTTACTTAAAAATCTTCAACTTTATAAACTATAACTTTTTACTTTTGTAATATTTTATTATTACTAAAGCAAATAAAAAAGTACATAAGTAAAAATGAATGTAAAAGTTGGTGATGATGTGACAATGTTTTTGGATTTTCTTATTGGGTGGGTTTTTGATATTTTTGAGGAATGGGTGTTTTTATGATGTGGAAATGACTAGACACGTTGGGTGTTTTTAAGCCTCTTAGACCATGTGTAGTGGGGCTTGAAGTTCAAGCCCCTCTCTTGGGCATTATCTGACATGTGGTGTCCTAGTTAGCAAATGGGCATTATGGGGCTTGATGTTAAAAAGAGTGTAGTGGCATAATGCCTTAACAATAATTACTGAATTATTATATTTATTAAAGACAAAACAAATAATATTATGATGGATGAGTTGGATGATTGTTATTGGCCATTCAATAAAACAAACAATTTCATCCAGCGTTTTCATGGAAACGCCCAACCAAAATTTTGCTACAAAAAGCCTTAGGGACGGTGTTGCCATGTGAATGGGCTTTGTTTTGCCCATCAACGTCCAAACAAAGGACTACTACAGGTGGTCTTATTGTGGATGCTCTAATACAAACACAAATCTAACACCATAAAGGTTGTAAATAGTTCGTAGCTCGAAACATAATTGAAAATAGACCATGAAAAGACCGCTCATAATCGGCACCAATATAAAGGAATCGAACTTTCCTCGTTCATAAATTTTAGCAGAGCTCTAGCCAAGTTCTTTAAAAAAGGCGAGAAAAAAACCCATTCGCATTCTTTTGTTATATATATCCTCATGTTTTAAAGAAAGTTTATATTTTCTTATTGTTATATTTATTCATTTGTAAAAGAAAAATTCAAAATTTTCAAAAATTTAAAAATAAATGAGTTAGACTCGAGCTTTTTGTGTGTTGTTGTATCCAATAACCGATCCGTATCACAACCGGGTTCATCGGATATTTCGGGTATCGGGTTAGCATCCAAATCAGTCCAACGGCTAACATTTTCTATATCCACACGTCACTACAAAAAAAACAAACACCGTTAACTAAAACCAGTAAAACAAACATGCCTTTGATGGGGCGAAGCATCCAACTGAGAACAAAATTTATCGACATCAGCACAACACAGTGTGTTGAATAACCCAAGGGACTCATACAAGGGATTCTTGGGCGATGGAGCCATATACCCACCATCGACGATAACACCGAGGTTCCGGTGCTTGATCTCGACCGGTAGATCAAGCAGAGATCGAACCACAACCTTCATATCTGACATCAGCGTCACTGGAAGTATGTTGTGGCAGTTGATTAGCCGGAAACAACCCCACTCTTCACTAGCTGCAATCAGGTTGGACATTTGGTTGGGTAAATCGAGAAAATCGATTATTGGGATTGTACATTTGGTGGCCATGTTGGGTTTGTTAAAATTTGTGTGGGGAGCTAGTGAGTTGTTTATAATAAAGAATTAAAGATGAGGGGGGATAAGAAGGGGACCGTATGACAAAAGAGTGATGTGTTGTTTTGTGCAGTAAGATACGCGCATTTCATGTGTAGTGGTTAAGATGTGGTTTAGATTAGGGGTGTGCATGGGTCGGTTTTGGCCTAAAACCATAACGATTATCACGATATCAGTTAATGTATAACAACTCTCTCAAAAACCATTAAAATACTCCTATACATCCTAAAATACACCCCGTATACGAGGAACGGACCTAATATACCTTTATATTATTAAAAATCAAATAAAACAAATATTTATGGCCGCTCGCGGGGCGCGACCTAGACAGGCCAGTCTGTCGCGGGCCACGACAGGGTGACACCAGGCTCAACCCGGTTCCGCCACGTGGCCATAGGCGTGTGAAGGCTAGTCGTTGACTCGACTAAGCTAAGGCCTACCCTAGCATTCTCGCGGGCCACGAAGGCCTTGCCTTCTTTCTCTCGCGGGGCGCGAGAGAACCACGACCAGCCCTATAAAAAGGGGCCTCAGGCTCAGTTCATCATCGCTCAATTTCTTTTCTCTCTCAAGATATATAATAGCTAAAACTCTCGGGTATTATACCCCTAAAAAATGTAGCTCTGCCTCGTTGTAAGTATTATAACCCCCGGTTACGTATTAGTTACTCTGCCCGATTGATCTAGAGCTCCGTAACGCATGTCAAGGCTCTGCCTGACTCAGTCGTTGGAGTTCTGTCTCGGGGGTATAGCTAATGTAAATTGGGTTATCTTACTAACACGTGTGCATTGTTTAATTTTAATAGATTATAACCAGGAAGTCACCAGAAAGCAGTAGTATTATCTAAAACAGTAATGTGAGTACATCTTCTTTTGTAAACTGTTTTTACAAAACCTCAATTATTTTATAGTATATTTAACAGTGATTGAGTCTATGTATTCTACAATTACTGTCGGTATGTTTGAGTTTTGTATACATTACTTGTTACTACACTGTGAGTAGTAGCATGACCACAAGTCAGGATTGACAGTACTGTGGGTGGTAATTGGGTAGATAAAAACATCGTAATTGCTCTCAGTACTGTAAAGATATAAAATCCTGTTTTGATTAAAACTGGGATGCACTCGCCAGTATTTCTTGCTAATACAACTTTTTAAAACGCGTTCCAGGTAACAAAATGTGAAAGCAAATAGAAGCCAGCTGGAGAGCACTGAAGGCTTGGAAAAGTGGTTATAAAAAAGTTACCTAAATAAGCAAGAAGTTTTATTTCAATAAAATAGCGTTTATCCCTATAAACATATTGTAATGGAAACTTGGGTTTTTCCCATGTATTTATTATTTATAAAAATGTGGTGTTTTAACTCTGATAAACTATTTCCTAACTACGGTCCTGATGTTTAATTTTCGCTACCAAATTAATAAACACCCATACCACTAATCTGGATCTCGCGGCCGCCCGCTCCCGGGGTAGGGGTCGGGGGTTGCGACATAATGGATAACCACAACCATAACTGTTCGGTTATGGTTGTAACAACTCTCACTAAAAATAATACTTAGAATAATAATTATTTATTAAGGAAACCCTAATTGAGACACCCAAGTGATTCTACATTAACCCTAAAATTTTCAGAACAATCGGAATCAGGATCAGGGCCCCTAAAACTCAGGGGGGTAAAACCCTAGTGACGATTATCAATAAATCTCGTTGTCAAAATTTTAAATTTAAAAACTGTCAACTCAGCATAGCTAGTCCCGAACCTGGCTAGCCTATAAATAGACTGCTTCCCTTACGGACCGTAAGGGAAGTGGCTTACGGTCCGTAAGCGTGTCCAAAAATCAGTATAAATAGCAGACATTGGTACTTGCATTCTGTTGTTAGTTCGACGAAGAAATTCGTTGTGTATAGTACGTTATAAGCAGAAACAGTCCATAACACACACAATCACGAAGTGCTGCCGCAATTAGGGTAATAACTCGATCGCTATTACGATACAACGTCCGATCGATTATAACTATCCAACGATTGTCCGAGTGCTGCTCAAATTGAGCTTGTACTTTGATTATTCGTCGTGATTTCGACTTGAATATTTGAGTGCTGTTCGAATTCGGACTATGCTCTGTTATTCGTCGTGAATCCGTTGAATTATTAAGTATTGCACTTGTAAATCATTGTGAGGGTTTAATCTCGTGAATTGTCGTAACTGCTGTATTAGTTACTAACCCGTTTGTGTGTGTGCATTATTGTTAAATTAGGTTAATCAAGGCAAATCAGTAGGCTTGTACTTTGCTCGTTAATTCTGCAATGTGAGTCATTCTTTTTTTATCAACTGTTTTACAAAACTCCATGTTATTTTCAAAGTTATAATTACAGGGATTAAGTCGTTGTAATCACCAAATTACAGCCGGTATGTGGGGTTTTGTATACATTACTTGTTTCCCGTCACACTTGGACAAACGGGTGGCCAAGGGGTGATCTAACCATAGTCAAAGACTCCATTGGACAAATGGGCTAGCCAATGGATGGTCGAGTGACAAATACTGTGGGTAGTTGGATTGATATCAGAAACATTGTAATCGCTCTTAATACTTTGAATTATAACAAACGTAATGTTTTCAGTAAACTGAATGATTCACTCAGTATTTCCCCGCTGACAAAACCTTTTCCAAACATGTTTCAGGTGATATGTTGTGATCCAAGGAAAGTGCCGTGAAGCACTACAAGCTCAGAGAAGTGGCTCAATGTGAATAAATAAAGAAACATGTTTTGAGAAATAAAGATTTCCTTGTGAAATCATCTTATTGTAAATTATGGGATTTTATCCCTAAAACTTTATGTAATATATTAAACGGGCATTTTTAGTATTAAAAGATCATGTGTTAAAAGACTTCCGCTGTCACCTAAATTAAATACCACGGGTTTCCTATCCCACGGCTCTTGAACCGGGTCAAACCGGGGCCGAGGGCCGTGACAGGAAAATGTGGTATCAGAGCCACTGATCGAGCCACTGATTTAAGCCTATAAATTAAATATTTAACAAAATACTTAATTTTACTAATTGCTATTTTGTGATTATATGTGATTATTAACTGATTATTTATTAGATACAGTATGGGTAAACAAAAGCTTTCTGCTATCTACCACAAATTAGACACTACAACCACTGAAAAAGGAACCTCTTCCTCCAAACCCCTAGCAGATTTAAAAGAAGCAATTTTTGTTCGTAAAGCAAATTATGAAAATCCTCTTACCCCAGAGAAAAGAAATTCAATTCTTAGGAAGGGTCAGGAGAAAATAAAGAAACCCCAAGCCAAGAAAGTGAGGTTTAATCCAGAAATCCAGGAATTTGTTACTAGTCCACCTTGGGAGGACGAATTAGATGAAAAATGGGCAAATCTCTATATGCTAGCCACCGTAGCAGAAAATGCAAACCTCTAAAATACCGATAGGTCTAATCTAGTAGAAAATCACTACTCCGTAAATAAATAAATCAAAACCTAGTGTGTTCTTTTTCCTGATTACCCTTTGTATAAATTGGTATGCAATAAAACTTCAATGTTTATTTGTTAAACTTTGATCCAAAGTTTTAACTTAACATTTTTGTGCATTTTGCATATATGCTATCCAGCATGAATGAGATATCGAAAGCATTCCAGAATCTCAACCTCTACCCAGTACCAATTGAAGTCTCCCACGACTTTACTGGTTACATTGCTGACATAGAGGAACCCCTGGAATTCCAAGCTCCACCGCTGGAGAAAGCCAAACCTAAAAAGAGAAGAAGATATGTAGGATGGAGAAAAGTACGCAGGAGGAAGCCAGCCACTAGGAGACTTCCTAAAATAGAAAATCCTGTGAGCAAAGGAAAAG